>NW_027555847.1:420722330-420984658 GCF_003287225.1 Phascolarctos cinereus
TTTAGCCTCCTCACTGTTCAGCCACTTCTCATTCAGAAAGCACGAACAAACTCACAAGCTTGTGTTTCAATTATAGTAACTCTTATTTTGTTCCTACCTGGCAGTGTGTTAGTCTGAAAACATCCCACCCTGTAAGAGGTTCTGCCCAGCCATATGAACGAAAGAGACAGAGGGTGATAAGAAGGTCATGATAATTGTGGGCAGGGGGAGATGAGGATTGTGGCAGTACAGAAGAGAAGGTTTCCATATGCAGGAGACAGGTGGACTAGTTGCCATTAGTTTTCTCTCTTATAATATTTGAAAAACTTGACAAAATCACTCACCAAATCCTACCATCCCCTAGCCATTTTACACACACACACACACACACACACACACACACACACACACACACATACACACAGACGTGTGTGTGTACATGTTTGCATTCTTAGCCAAACAACTTGAAAATGTTCTCTAGGCACAAGGCCTCCACTTCCTCATATCTCACTCTCTTCTAAATCTTCAGCATTCTTGTTCTCAAACTCATCCTTCACCTGAAACTTCTTTCTCTGAAGTTACCAATAATTTAATAGTTGCCAAATCTAATAGCTTTTTCTCAGTCCTTATCCTTCTTGATCCACCTCTTGGAAGCATTTGCCATGACCACCTTCTTCTCCTGCATACTCTGTCCTTACTGAGTTTTTGTGACACTGCTCTTTCTCTGTCTCTTGGTTTTCTTCCTGTCTACCACTTCACAGTCCTTCTTATTAAAGCTTTATTCACGTTATACCCACTAACCTACCCTAGGTCCTCTTCTCTTTTTTTCTACATAATTTCACTTGATGATGTCATAAACTTTGTGTATGTCCCCTTTCCACATAGTCACCGCTTTATTTCAGGCCCTCAACATCTCTTGGCTAGACAGCTACAACAAATCAGTGTCTTTGTCACAATATTCTATTCACTCTAATTCATTCTCCACATAGATTCCAAAGTAATTTTCCTATAGCTGAGATTAGACTACACCTGCTTAATAAATTCCAGTGTCTTCCTAACAAGTCTAAGATTAAAATAAATGAACAAACAAAAACCTCTTCCATCTGGCATTTGAGACTCTTTACAGCCTTGCCTCTTTCTATATTTTCAATCTTTTTATACTTCATTCTCCTCCATAAGATCTGTTACAGCCATACTGGCCTACTACTTGGTGTTCCTCATATGAAACGTTCTGTGGGGCAGCCAGGTGGCTCAGTGGATAGAACACTGACCCTGTAGTCAAGAGGACCTGAGTTTAAATCCGACCTCAGACACTTGACATTTACTATCAGTGTGACTCTGGACAAGTCACTTAACAAATACATAAATAATTAAAGAATGATAACAATGATAATAAAGAAACACTCTGTATCCCATCTCTATGCTTTTGTAATAGAGATTTCTCCAATGTCTGAAATAATTTTTCCAGCTCTCTACTAATTAAAATTCCTGGATTCCTTAAAGACTCAGTTCTGCTGTCACTTTCTGTAGGACGGAGGACTTCTCTGCTACCACCCTAGCTTCTGGTACTTTCCCTTTTAAAGTTACCTTATATTTAGACATACTTTGTTTATATCTTTTGTATACATTTATATGCATGTATGTATGTATGTATGTATGTATGCATTTAAACATGTCATCTCTCTCATTAGAATGTAGGGTCCTTGAGGGCAGTGACTGCTTTCCCTTTCTCTTTGTAGAAAATCTCCAGAGTTGAATAGAGTTCCTGTCACTTCAGGAATGCTTGTTGATTGATTGAAAAGGACTCTTTGAGAGGCAGAGCTAAGACGGTGGAATAGCAGGAAGCACTACAGTGACTTCCCCCTAGTCTATCCCCTCAAAAAAAAAAACCCTCCTCCAAGCATGTATTGGAAACAGACCAGATTGAATCCTGATGGGCAAATTCAAGAAAGTCAATGGGTGCCATTTTTATAAACCAGCTTGTTCCCATAGTTGATGGAGCGAGCAGGGGAGGTGAGTATAACATTGTAATTACTTTGAATACTAAATAAAAGAAATGCAAGAAAGATATTAGAACCTATACATACATACATACATACATACATACATATATATACACACATATATATATTATATATATTATATATACATTTATATTTCCCTTTTTTTTCATTTCAGTATCTTGTTAAATAGTTCTGTTGTATTTGTACATATCTCTTTAGCTCCAAAATTTCTGATTTTATGTTCTTTTTGACATTCAATTTAACCAACTGATACCATGTATGCAGACATGATCACATAAATATAACAAATTAAGAACTAACTCTCATGTCAGGAAACAGTCAAACTCCTTTGGAGTTCTGTGCCATGCCTGTGTATAAATCCTTCCCCTACTTTGTGAAGATACAATTTTCATTCCTGATATAGTTTGGTTGTTACCACATCCAGTATCCCCAGAATCATCTTTAAGGATTGATAAATGTGTATGTGTGTGTGTGTGTGCATGTGTGTGAAACTTCTGAGTAATTATTAGTTCTTGGGTTTTTAATTCTATATCCTGAACCATACTTTCCAACTTGTTTTTCACTATCTCCTATTCCCTGTTTAGCACCAAGGACAACTTCCTCTTCTCCCCTTCCATGTATCAAGGTGTGTTTTCTTGGCTAATGGAATCTCCCTTTTTTCCTTTTTTTGTTACAGATAATATTAGATAAACAATAATAATCTTTATGTTGTTGTTTTTGTCTTTCCAGGTTAAATGATCAAGATGCAACACATTATTATTTATTTTTCCTCTTGACTGAAAGCTGCATGGCATAGTGGATGCATTTCCAGCTTAGAGCTAAAAGACTAGAGTTCAAATCTTGTGTCTGACTCTTGTTATCTGACTCTTGTGTAACCCCAGGCCAACTGCTTGACTTCTTTTTGTCTCAGGCAGCCTCCTAGGACTTAGTACTAAATGAGTGGCATTCTGTATTAAAGAAGGCAGTTTCTATTCCAGGAGTTTCCCATCCTTTTCATATTTTCTGCCATTAGATGCTGTATTCACTTTTCTAAGAAGAAACTGTAACCTGGGCTTCCATTTAAACTGCAATTAGTTTGTCTTTTTCTGTTTCCTTTATAGCAGGAATGTCTAGATAGACACATGTTTATTTCCTTTAGTATTGTCTCAAAAGATCCCACATTTAAATGACAATAATTGCATATTGATAGGTCATCTCAAATCTATGTGCTTCCTTATCTCCTTGACCTTTTAGCATCATGACCCTTAGTTTTATTTTTTATTTATTTTTATTACTCTATCATCTCTGTAGAAATATAAACAGGCCATTTTGTATTCCATCTTGTTAATGGATTGCCTTGACCAAAATGTAAACCTGATTAGTAGTAGTCAGAATAAATTTTTAATACGTTTACCTTTTTTCCAAGATCAATGCCTTGTTTAAGTACCTATTAGATAAACTACTAGTAGTGCACAACTCTGTATTTGGCAGAAATCAGTAAAGAACCATTGGAGTAGGATTTGGGGGAGGTTTTCCTAGATATTAGAAAAAATAAACAAGGATGAAATTATAGGCAGGTTTTCAAAATAAAAGTAGAATGATATAAATGTTCTACAACGGGGAAAGATAATTTGAAAGTCAAGCAATGACAGCTCACAGCTGTCCATATTTGTGATCAATTATTCCTTACTCTAAAAGAGGGCATCAAGATATTCTCTTGCCACTGATAATCACTGGAGTACATAATGTAAAAATCAAATCCTGAGTATGTATGATGGAATACAGTACAACAGATTTTGAGTGCGTGACAGGAGATTGATTAGTGTGAGACTGTGCTCTGGGAAGGTATTGTTCATGTGTGGATTACCGGGAAATTTGAAGGTGCGTATTGAGTTTTTATCCCTATAGAGTTCCAGTTGCCTCTTTTGAGGTGAAAATCCATTTAGAGAGTATGTGGGTAAATGAGAGGATAGGCAGTGTATGGAGGCAGATGTCTCTAGCCTGCACCTGGCCAACAAGATTAAGGGGAAATTTGGTCCTGATGTTGATCTTCCATAGACTAAGTCAGTGTACTGAGGATTATAATGATGTATCCCTGGCAAATCTGATTGGTGGAATTCTAAGCCACAATAGTCCTACACAAGAAAAGTCTACTCACAGGTCAGCATAAGCAGACCCAGAGTCAGATGATGAGAAATAAGGGAGAGAGGGAGAGAAAAGGAGAGATAAATGAAGAAGAGAGGGAGAGGGAGAGAGAGAGAGAGAGAGAGAGGGAGAGAGAGAGAGAGAGAGAGAGAGAGAGAGAGAGAGAGAGAGAGAGAGAGAGCAAAAGAAAGAGAGAGAGAGAGAGAGAGAGAGAGAGAGAGAGAGAGGAGAGAGAGAAATAGCTAAAAACAGAGCTAGTGTTATTTTGATCATTTTGGAGGCAGTTTTCTACACATCACTGAGCCTTGATTGCACTGTGTTCAAATAGATGTTTACTCTGGTGCAATAAGTTGTATTTTCTGCAGAGTCGCTAATAAAAAATTATGAGTTTCCCAAAGAAGGAAAAAATGCCTTTTTCATGCCTCAGATGTGCTATATGAATGCATGGGTACTTAGCCAGCATGGCACATGGGAGTTGTAATGTCACCAAGAAAAGAAAAAATGAGGCTACATTTGAAATTGTTATAAGATTTATTTGCTGATATCTAATCTCTGTCAAGGGAAAAAAAAGACTCACAGGAAAACATAAAAATTAAATCACTGGACCATTTTCAGGAAAACTTTTGAAGTAGAACACATTTTGTGATTACATTTGTGGGTACAATGACCTGGCAATGTGTTGGACCCATCAACCACATAGTTTCGCACACTGATATAGGATCCCCAAATTCCATTGTGGGAAGGGACCTCAAAAGCCATGTAGTCTAACATACACCTGAATAAGAAGCCCCTTCTACCATATCCTTAAAAGTGGTAAACTTGACTCTCCATGAAGACCTCCATGGTGGGAAAACTCAGTACTTTCTGTGGCAGCCCATTCTACTTTTGGATAGTTCTAATCATTACACGTGACAGCTAGGTGGCACAGTGGATAGATCTCCTGGCCTGTACACAGAAAGACCTGAGTTCTAATCTGTTTGCTTCAGTTTCCTCATCTGTAAAATGAATTGGAAGAGGAAACAGTGAACCACTCCAGTATCTTTGCCAAGAAAACCTCAAATGGGGTCATGAAGAGTTGGATACGACTGAACAACAATGATCACTACAAATTTTTTCCTTCTTCAGCCATTCTTTTGACAAGATCTGATAGCCTAGGATCAGCTTTCAAAAGTTCTCTATTGCGGCAGCTAGGTGGCAGAGTGGATAGAGCACTGGCCCTGAAGTCAGGAGGACCTGCATTCAAGTCCAACCTCAAACCAAAAACTTGACACTTACTAGCTGTGTGAGCCTGGGCAAGTCACTTAACCCCAATTGCCTAAAAAAAAAAGTTCCTTATTATCTCTGAGATAAAATATAAAATCCTTTATTTGGCATTTAAAATCCTTCACAATCTGTCTCCAACCTATCTTTCCAGATTAATTTCCAATTATTTCTCAAAAACAATTTTTATTCCAGCAAAAGTCACTTACTTGCTGATCCTTATCTGTGACATTTTATCTCTTCCACCTGTATCTTTGCACAGGCTGGCCCTCAAGTCTGCAGTGCTCACTTTCCTCACATCTTCCTCTTGAAAACTTCAGCCTTCTTCAAGGCTCAAGGAAGATGTGAGGAAAGACAGCATTGCAGACTTGAGGACCAGCCTGTGCAAAGACACAGGTGGAAGAGAATTACTTAGTTTTCATCTTTGCCTACCATAGTTTCTAGTATCTAGTAAATTATTAATAAGTGTTTGTTTAATTTCAGCTCACCCTGGCTTCTACACTCTTCTTATTTTCTTTGTTGGAGGTGGTTCAAATCCCAGCCTTCTTACTTCAAGTGAGATGTTGGAATGGACACCCTCAAAATTAGCAATATCTTTCCCAAAATATGACATTGAGCACTAAGCACAGTATTCTAGATGTGCTCTGACAAACAGCAGAGTTGTCATCTCCTATGTCCAATTCTTAAGCCTTTTTTAATATGGTCAAAGATCACATTAACTCTCTTGACTGCCAAGTCATTCTGTTGCGATATATTGTCTGTCAAGTGAGCTTGTAGTTCATTAAAACTGTCATATCTTTTTTGCAAGTAAACTGTTGTCTAGCTGTGCCTCCTCCATCTTGTTCTTGCGAAGTTAAAATATAGGAAAGTTGTCCACATTCAACCTCATTTCTGATTCAGCCCAAAGTTCTGGCCTGCCAAGAACTTTACTAGATACAGTGAATGGAGCACCAGGTCTGAAGTCAGGAAGACCTTAGTTGAAATTCAACCTCAGACACTTACTTCTGTAGGACCCTGTGCAAGTCATTTAATCCATTTGCCTCAGTTTCCTCATCTGTAAAATGAGCTGGAAAAGGAAATGGCAGACTACTCCAGTAAATTGCCAAGAAAACCCCAAATGGGGTCATGAAGTTGGACATAACTGAACAATGACAAAAACAATTTATTTGCTATCCTTCCTAGCTTTGTTTAATCCACAAATTTAAGAAAATATGCCATTTATGACTTTATCCAAGTCACTGAAGGTATTAAATAGCAGAGTAAATTAAACAATGGTGTAGATTATAAGGGAACTTTTTACAGAAGACATCAAACCATTAATGATGGCTCTTTGGGTCTGGCTATTTAACCAGATCTGAATCCACCTAACTATTGTATTATCTAGCCCATGTCTCCTTCTTGTCCACAACAAAAAAGTCTTAGAATCTTTGTTAAAGGTTTTTATCAAATTTAGATAAATTATATTTACAGCATTCCTCAGTTAAATTATCCTCTCACAAAAGAATAATCACCAACTAAAATTCATAGGAAGCTTTCCATTTTACCATATGGGAGTTCTAGGGTCTATCTTCAGTCACATATGATTCATTGAGTAATTGAATCTCCTGATTGCCTATTGAGACAGAACTCCATGTTCATGCTTGATAAACAACCTGACCCTCAGACTTTGTCTTTCTTTTTTCAGGCAGTGAGGACAATGGGAGACTGTCCTTCCACAACAAGAAAGCCCATGCCTTCAAGGAGGCCACCTTCCATTTGATTTTTCTTTCCCTTACCATATGACCTTGTGAGGCTTTGAAAATCAAAAGTCTACAGGTGACAATGGAACCATCTCTCTCAAATCTATGTATGTGTATGTATACGTGTGATTGTGTATGTATATGCATAAGTATGTATGTGCTTGTGTGTGTGTATATGTACACATATATGTATATATGGGTGTTTATGCGTATATACAGACATGTTTGTGTATGTGTGGCATTTTTTCTCAATGAAACTATGTTGATTCTCTACAACTACTGCTTCCTTTTTGAGCTGATTAGTAGCCATCACTTTAAACATGTAATCTAGAATTTTGTTAGGAATCAGTCAAGATTAGCCTACCAGAACATATATCATTATTGCCATTTTGCATACAAGGAAATGGGCTTGGAGAAGTCATGACTCACTAAGAAACATACAACTAGGAAATGTTGGAGGTGGGACTTGAAGTCCAATCCTCTTCTTGATTTCAAACTCAGAGTACTATCTATGAATGTTCTACCATTTCATCACAGGGCTTGAAATTTATGAATTTGCAGCGGGTGACCTCGTCATGCTCTGTGATGGGTTCAGTCAAACAGTTCAAATATCATTGTTACTTTTGTTGTTAGGTCATTTTAGTCATGTCCAACTCTTTGTGACACCATTTGTGTTTTGTTTGTTTTGGCAGAGATACTGGAGAGGTTTGCCATTTCCTCTTCTAGTTCATTTTACAGATGAGGAAACTAAGGTAAACAGGGTTAAGTGACTTGCTCAGGGTCACACAGCTAGATCCTGAGGCTGGATTTAACTCAGATCCTCCTGACTCCAGGGCCAACACTCTATTCACTGTGCCACCTAGCTGCCCTTTCACTGTTTCTAGCTCTTTTCTTATCATACATATACATAGCCAGGAATGAAGAATAAACACACTCACTGACAAAAACTTGAAACTTCTTCATATCAGTACTTGACAATACATAAATCCCTTGGTCCCAGCCACTCAAACTTTGATGTTGGGATTTTAATTCTACAAAAGCAGTTATTCCTTTGAAACCCACAATGGAATTGTCAACTGCTTTCTTGTATGCAATAGGCAGGAAGATCATGCCCCCTCACCCCCACTCTTAACATATTATCAGGCTGAGACTGGAGGAAAATGCCTAAAGTCATGTACGTCCATGTAGTTACAGCTAAGTAGGGGGAGGAGGTTGGGGTATGTTTACTTTTAAATGTACACAGGTGTGTTGTTCCCTTCCCACCTCTAGCCCCCAAGAGAGGGAAATATTATACAATTGTTGGCTGTATTTCAGATTACTTTCAGTTTGCCATGGCCTCTATTGTTTTCTTATTTTCCTTTACCTCTTCCCTTACCTCTAATGCCATTGTTCTTTTAGTTCAGGTGTGATATTGGAATGAAACGAGGAACTCGTGAGTCATTGAACAGTTAACAAAAGGAAGTATACTTTCCCCTAATACAGCAAGGATATGCAAGGATATACAAGGATAGAGTGGTACTTTACTTCTCTGGATATGCCTCCCCCCTTTCCATATGGGAAACCATCTGGGCAACAGGACAGGATATAGTGAAATACATAACTCCCATAATCTTCACAAATCCACCAAGTCAGAAGGGCCCCAACTACAAACTGATGGATTTTTTTATACCCTTAAGTAACCAGAAAGCTATGTCAGAGAAAAAAGAGTTAATCAAGACTGTTTCTTCTCCTTTTAAGGAAAACTAATCTCTGTCATCTGAAGGAGGTAGTAAGGGCCTAACCCATGTTGTGGGGAAACCTTGGTAGAAATTAGTCCTATCATATCCTATAACAACCAGATTAAAAACTAGGAACTATCATGCATACTGAGTAAGCTATACAGTTCATCTAGCATATAATTCTATCAAACCAATTCATCCCAATAGATAGACAGACCTATTAGGAAGCTACTATAGCCTGATTACCTAGCCTAGAAGTTATGAGATGACAAACAAATGTAGAGGCAGTAGAAATGTTAAAGAGGGAATTAATGTGAAAAGCAGTGTGGTAGTAGAATGGAAACAAATAGGCAGCTGGTTGGATGTGACTCATGAGTCACTAATGCTATTTTATTGTAACAAGTTAAACCTCAGATTTATTTGGATTTGCTCTTCTCTTATTATTTTCTTTTTCAGAGATAAGTCTCAAATGGTTTTTAAAAGTTTAAAATTATTCCTTTGAAAACTCTTTGTTTCTGTCCCTTGACACCTTACCTATCTGGGAATAGCCCTTGAAGCACATAGAGCATACACAAAAACTCATCTTCATACACACACACACACACACACACACACACACACACACACAACATGCTAGTAAACTTTTTAAGCCTGTAATTGAAGAGCCAATACTCATCTGCATTGGAAGAAGAAATTCCAATGTAGGAGCGTCTTTTACCAAAGAAATTACAGATCTGATAAAAAATCATCTTGGTTATTAGATTTTCATCAGAAATGTTTGATGCAAATATTGTCCCCAGTACAGTATCCTTTAGACAAAAGATTTTTAATTTCATATAATTTCAAATTTATCTATTCCAATTTTCTCAATCTCTGTCCCTCGTTTAGTTAAGAATAGTTCCCTGAACCAAAGCTGTAGAAGATACCTCTATTCATTCTCCTCCACATATGTTATGATATGACTTTTCATATTTAAGTATCAATGCATAAATGATTGTATCTGATGGGGAAGCAGACAAGTATAAATCTGTGGGGTTTTTTTCTAAATTACTTTCTACTTCTCTGCTCAATCTTTATTGAATAGGTAGTCCTTCTCCTAGTAATTTGTTGTCCTGGGTTTGTTTAATTATTACCAATGCTTTGAGTAAGAGGTCTAGAAGAATTATTTTTTATTTATGTTTTTTTCCTAAATTCAAAAAAAGAGATTTTTTATTTATTTTTAACATTCTTTTTAAATTTTAATTTCCAAAGTCTCTCTGTCCCTCCCACATCTCCCCCACCCACTGAGAGGCATGCAATATACCATTCACAAATGTGAACGAGTGCAAAACATTTCCATATTAGGCACATTTCTCCCCAAAAGCAAGAAAAAGTAAGAAAATCATCTCAGTTTACACTCAGAATTAATTAGCTCTCTCTCTGAAGGTGGATAGCCATTGTCATCATGAGTCCTTTGGAATTGTCCTAGATCATTGTATTGATTAGAATATCTATGTCTTCCACAGTTAATCATCATTACAATATTGTCGTTACTGTGCACAATTTACTCCTGGTTCTTTACGCTTTACTTAGTATCAATTCATATTGACCTTGCCATGTTTTTTTTTCTTTTTCTGAAACCATCGCCTTGCTCATTTCCCATAGCTCAATAGTACTCCATCACAATTACATGCCACAACTTGTTCAGCCCTTCCCAAGTGGATAATAATCCTCTCAATTTTCAATTTTTTGCCACCACAAAAGAGTTATTATAAATATCTTTGTACATATAGGTCCTTCTACTTTTTCTTGGATCTCTTGGGGAGACAGATCTAGCAACAGTATTGCTGGATCAAAGGGTATGAGCACTTTTATAGCCCTTTCGGCTACTTCCAAATTGTTCTCCAGAATGGTTGGACCAGTTCATTATTCCACCAATAGTTCATTACTATTTCCCTCATCCACTCCAGCAAGTGTCATTTCCAATAGGTATGAGGTAGTACCTCAGAGTTGTTTCAATTTGCTTTTCTCTAATCTATAGTGGTATAGAATATTTTTATATGACCATAGATACCTTTGACTTCTTCTCCTGAAAAATGCCTGTCTATATCCTTTGATGATTTATCATTTGGAGAATGGCTGTTTTTATACTTTGACTCAGTTCTACAGTCAGTAAATATTTGAGAAATGAGGTCTTTAGGAAACGATGCATTTTTAAAATATTACACTGTCTATGGTACCTTTCAGAAAAATGTATTTTCCCTATTACCTCTTTCAATTGGGTCTATTTTTGTTTTTGCTTTTTCTGAGATCATGATTGCTACTCATTTTTTAAACTTTTTTTAATTTTGTCTTTTGTTTTTAAGAAGTATGTTAGATTTTGCTGCAGCCCTTTGTTTTAACTTCATGTGTGTCTTTGTTTAAAACACGTCTCTTCTAAAGAACATATTTGTTGGTTTCTGGTTTGTAATCCATTCTGCTATTTGCTTCTGTTTTATGGATGAGCTTATCCCATTCACCTTAACAGTTATGATACTAACTGTATTTTCCTCTCCATCCCATTTTCTTCTATTCCTCCTCTTCCTCCTACTTCTCTGTTTTATCTTGATCTTCCTCAAAAGTTTATTTTGCTTCTAACCACTTTTTCCCTTAACTTCTCCTCCTTTTTATCACCTCCCCCACTTTCTCTTATCCTTTATATTTCTCTATTTGGTAAGTTATGTTTCTATATATAGCTGAGTTTGTGTACATAGTCTTCCCTCTTTGAACTAACACCAATGAGAATGAGGTTCAAGCAATGCCCTTCATGCCCCCCATTTCTCCTTTCACTATAAAAACTCTTCTTTGCACATATTTTTTATTTGTGAAATTTTCCCATTCTACCTCTCCATTCCTCCTTCTCCTAGTGCATCCCTCTCTCTCATCCCTCAATTTTTTTTGGGGGGGAGGAGATTATTCTAACATTAATTGGCTCATATTCATGCCCTCTGTCTAAGCCTTAATAATGATAAAGTTCTTAGGAGCTACATGTATTATCTTCCCATATAGGAATGTAAACCTTTATTAAGATCCTTGTGATTATTCTTTCATGCTTACCTTTTTATACTTCTCTTGACTTCTGTTTGAATGTCAAATTTTCTTTTCAGCTCTGGTCTTTTCATTTGGAATACATTAAAGTCCTCTATTTCATTAAATATCAATTTTTCCTCTGAAGAATTATATTCTATTTTATGGGTAAGTTATTCTTGGTTTTAATCCTAGTTTCTTTGTCTTTCTTCTTTGTCTTCCCCTCTGGGATTTGGCTGTAATATTGCTGCAAATATTCATTTTGGGACCTCTTACAGGAGATGATTGGTGGATTCTTTCAATTTCTATTTCACTTTCTGGATCTAAGATACTGAGGGGCAGCTTTTTTTTTTTTTAGCATGGCTTTCAGGTTGTCCAATAATTCTAAAATTCTCTCTCCTAAATCTATTTTCCAGGTCACTTGTTTTCCCAATTTGATATTTGACATTTTCTTCCATTTTTTCAGTCTTTTGACTTTGTTTTATTATTTCTTGCTATCTCATGGAGTCATTCACTCTTATTTTGCCAATTCTAATTTTTAAGGAATGATTTTCTTCAGTGATATTTTGTACCTCTTTTTGATTTGGCCCATTCTGCTTTTTAAGAAGTTCTTTTCTTTGGCAATTTTTTGTGTCTCATTTACCATTAGACTAATTACTGTTTTTAATATGTTATTTTCTTTAGTAATTTTTTTGCCTCTTTTAACAAGTTATTAAAAATTCTCTTTTCATAAATTTCTTGCATCACTCTCATTTCTTTTCCCTTTTTGTCTTCTATCATTTTTATCTTTTTCTTCAATTTTTAATTTATGATTAAAACAAGCATTTCCATGAAATAATATAATAAAAAGATGATTACACATGAAACTGCAAATCTTCTATGCACAACTTGCTATTCCTTTTAAATATACAACAAAATTATCATGTAATTTTTTAAATTTTTTTTCTTCCTTTCCCCACCCCCTCACCCTAGAGATGGCTAGTATTAGACACAAATAGGTGTGTGTATGCATGTATATACACACACATACACATATATAAATACACATATACATTTTTTGTAAATTTATCCTATACATACTTCTATTTATCAGTTCTTTCTCTGGACGTAGATAGTGTCTTTCTTCATATGTTTCTAGTTAATTTGGGTATTTATAAGGGACAAAATAACTTATTTGCCCAGAGTCATTCTTAAAACAATTTTGCTAAGACTGTATACGATCTTTCATTTCTGCTCATTTCACTCTTCATTATTTCGTGCAGGTCCTTTCATTGTTTTTTTTTCCCCTAAAATGATTGAGCTCATCATTTCTTATAGTATGTCAGTATTCCATCACAATCATATACCACAAATTGTTCAGCCATTCCCCAATTGATGGGCATCCCTGCAATTTCTAATTCTTTGCCACCACAAGACAGGTACTATAAATACATTTTAGAACGGACAGGTTTTTTTCCTTCTTTAATTCTTCCAGGAATTATTTTGGGTGGGTCAAATTAGCATTTTTCTTTTAAGCTTTGTCTGTACCTATTTTCACATTGTCTTTTTCTGAATTTATGTCTTGGTTTTCCCTGCCACTGTAGTAGCTTTTTACAGTTAAGAAAATTATGAAAAGAGAGTTAACAGCTTGGAAAAAGAAGCAAGAAAAATACTGACTGAATTTTATGGTAAAATTGGGCTCTGATCACCTGTAAGCAGGGAAATACTGTACAAACTTTAGGATTTTTTATGCTGTTGTTTTCACAGTTAGTTCTAGGGGACACAAGTTTTTGTTTCAAAGGTATTGTGATGAGAGAAGAGGTGTGGTCAATGTTCTCCTGGTCTGCACTCCGGTCTTTACCCAGGAAAGTACTAGCCAAAAGTACTAGCACTCTCTTTACCTTGGAACTCAGACCAAGACCCCTGTTCCCTTGTGACCAACTACCAGAGCTCTTCTCCTCACTGGAACTGCAATGGAACTATGTATGCATAATGGAGTTGCCAATCAGTGTCAGCTCTACACAGTGCCAACAAATGGTCCCCTATAATCTCTTTCTTAGAAGCTGTCCAACCCACTTACCCTCTCTGGGCTGAGAGCTTACAAAGCTGCTGCTATACTCACTGCTGTTGCCACTACATATGTGGGCTCTGGACAATCTTTCAGTTCTTTGTCACAAAGTTCTACTGTTCTCCTAAGTTTTATTAGGTTAGAAAATGTGTTGCTCTTACTTTTTGTTGGCTCTGCCACTCTAAAATTTGATTTGAGGCATTATTTTAAAATTGTTTAATGAGTAATGTTGAGAGAATTCAGCTGGGTTGCCTCTAATCTGCCATTTTTGCTCTGCTCCAACCCCAATTTTTTTTTATTATTTCTAAACATGTTGTTACTTCAAATTAATTTTGTTGTTATTTTTTCTTATTCCATAAATCATCCCCTCCTTAGTTGGATTGAAGAGATTTATTCTAGGTATATGAAACTTGAGGCCAACACCCTTTTGAGTGCCTCAGTTAGTAATGACTGCAGATTTTCTTCCTCAATCTAGAATCATTGTTCTTGCAAGTTGTGTGACACTGGGCAACTCAGTTCTCCATTCTGTCTCAATTTCCTCATTTCTACAATGTGTGGTTTCAACTAAAGTGTCTCTACAATCCCTTCTGTCTCTCAAATTGTTTGATCTTATGCTAAACCAACCAATTCATTGGTAAAGTTTTGTTTTTTGGGTCTACTTAAGAGTGAAATTTGTCAAACTAGTAGCTTGGCAATACATAGACAAAAAATCAACTTGTTGAGTAAAAGTTCACTCTTCAATCATTTGTCCTGATAAGTATGTTCATATTCCTTAAGACCATGCATAGGGTCTTCTCTTTCTTTTGTTGTAACATCCCCTCATATATTCTTTATGTATGTATCATAGACACATATGAAGAAAAGCAATTAAAAAAAAACATGAAACTGAATACATGTCAGGCATCTGATGAAAGATGAAAAAATGAGACAATTGTGCAGATGTTTCTGCATAAAACAATAAATATTGTGGAGGAATCCATCTTGTAAACAAAATATCTGAAAGATTGACAAAATTTTTCATTTGCCTGGATGTTGCTATGCAAAAATTGCCTGTCTCATTACGTGTCATCAATTTCTTTGCTTTCTATCCTGTTGTCAACTGCAAAAACAATGCAGGAATTGTAATTTATTTTCCAGTCTTCATTCTAACCACAGATGTATTTATGTTCTTTTAGATAGGCTGAAAACACCCAAGCAGCATCTTTATTTTTCAGCTGTTTGCAAAATAAAATGTTTTTTTCCTGCTGCGATCAGAACCTTCATATATGTCTCCCCCGCAAAAATCATAACATTTACAATGTTACTTATATTATTATACCCTTCCCAGAATACCATTCCCCCAAGCATCTTTTCCACCATCCTTACATTCCAAGGAGACAACTAGGTCACTTGATTGTAATAATTTTGCTTTCTACCCAGTGAAACTTTTCTAGGAAAAACAAAACAGAGACCTCTACCTTTTTTCTTTTTAACAGAGATAAAGAAACAAGCAAGGTAAATATACCTCATCCCCCCTTATAGCAAGGGTTTCCAAATTGTATATAACAATGTCCCTCCTTTTTAACTTAAAATTGCTGTGCCCCAAATATAATTTTATAAATAGACAGAAATAATTTTATCTTGTGTTTTATTAAAATAAAATTATTCCATTTGTTTTATAACCAACAAATAAAAAAATCCAATAAAATAGCATAGCCTACACAAAGATATTTATTGACTAATTAAAAACTAGTTATGTATTACTCATCATGAAGAAATAGTATTGTTTTAAAAAGTAAACATTAACTTTAAACTTATTTTCTCTTTAAATCAGTTAAGTGCTTATCCATCCATTTTTCTTCAAAATAATTAGAGACAAGTTTTAGGACAATTAAATTTACATTTAATTACTGAAATTTAAAAGTAATTATTTGTAACCATTCTTGAGTTATTTCCGTTTTTAAAGTGTATTTTAGTTTTTTTCATAAACCTATTTATTTTATTGTGCTTACCATTTTGAATACCATTGAGAAATATAAGTTATTACAGTGCTTTTTACCTCCAGACAAAAGATTATTTGATTTCTACTTTACACACCAGGTTTCAAAGTACAAGCATTATTCTGACACTATTCACCTGTGTCCTGAGCTTGACATTTGACCAGTGGTGAATTCAAATTTCACCTCATTTGTGGATATGATGTTAATTCTCTCCCTTCTACAGTATTCTACAACCACTACTTGCTTGTCAGTGGCCCTGATAGGCCTCCTCAATGTATATATAGCTTGTGACTCCTTCCAATTCCTGTAAGACTCCAATTGTAATGTTCTTACTAAAGTCTCAATTGAAATTACATAGAAGTCCAGAGCTTCCTTAAGGAGCAACTCCCAATCTAGAGTTTGCTATGATCATGTGGGAATATGCCACATAATGTAGGCTTAAAATGGATTTTCATCCTCCCCAAAGATACCCTTCCTGGTTCTTACAGTGTAGAACCCCAAAATCTTTTATACTGGTGACCATGCTTACAAATGTAAGAAGTTGCAACACTGACTCTGTCTTCACATAAGTCCACCCTGTAAGATGTAGGGTCCTCTATACAAACTGATCCTAGGAATCATTCTGTTGAACTCATCATACAGCACTATAAATTAAGTGATTCTAAAATTCTCATTCCTAGAATACTTTTGAGATTTCATAGCATTTTCCCCATTGTTCTTTGATAGATGATCCCAAAGTTCATATCCTGCTGGTCCTCAGGGTGAAGTCTAGAGGGGTTAAGTAGCTTATTTCAGCTGTTAGTAAATTGGTCTCTTCACTCCAAACTCAAGCCAATAGAACATATTGCCAGGCAAGTAGTAGGTGCCTCATCTTCATAAACAACAGTTGAAGTGAATTTGTTGGAGTTCAATCATTGGTATGTATTAACAATGAAACTTACCCAAAATGTGGATTGGCCCTTGACTTCTAAATAACATAAATTACTATTTTGGGTATAGTTTAATCCTATAAAAGTATTAATTGTTACTAGAAGCAATTAAGCGCCAGTGGAACCACGGTATCTGATGGGAAGGATACTTGGATACTTGATTTGGAGAACCAGGGTTCAGAACTTGAACCTAGCTCAAATCCTGGTTCTTCCACTTAAAATGTGTTTGACTTTGGAAAGTAACTCTCTGGGCAGGTGTTCTCAGGGGTAAAATGGGCTATATTACCTCTAGTCAGTTCCTCCTCAAAACCTATGATCTTGTGAACATCTTATATAATACCCAAGGGAAAATTAACATTTAATTCATATATATTAAAGTTGTCTTTATTTTAAGAAGTATTAGATTAGGGGGCAAAAATGTTTCTCCTGAGGAGAACAATCTCCCTCATCTGGAGATTAATTCCATACATGCATCTATTTAATATATTGCATATCCTGCTTTTATAATCTCTTCACTGGTCACTTCTAGTTGCACTGCTCCTCTAATCAGATTTTGCTGCTGAAATAATTCTGGATTTGCTGCCTCTACCTCTGCCTAAATCCTGTAAGAGGCTATTCAGAAGATTTGAAATATTCAAGCTTCAAGTCATTTCAATATGCTTAGGTGTTATACCGGGCAAGGGAGAACAAGCAAATCTGTGAATGCATTTACTATGTTTGAATATCATCATCATCATCATCATCAACATTTATCTAGTGGCTCAAGATTCTCAAAACCATTTACATATACTCACTATAACTATCCTCAAGACAACCATAGGAGACAGATGATATTATTATCACTTTACAGACAAAGAAACTGAAGCATATAGAGTTTAAATGACTTACCTCATGTCGTATACTGCAAGTGTCTGAGGCTGTATTTGAACTCAGGTATCCCTAACTCTAGGACCAATCTTCTGTGACATGTAGCTGCCAACAAATTTGTATAATAAACCTAACACTAGGTTCAAAGCCTTAAAAATGCAAGGAACACATACAAAAGATGAGAAGATGTAATTAAAGAAAATATATATAAAGTACTATATATGATAAAGATAAAAGATGCAAATTATAATGTATATAGAAGAAAAAAACTGTCAAAAACCACTTTACTCATTCAAAGACTAAAGGAACCAATTAAAAAGTCATAAGATTTATAACAATAGTCAGCTCCTCCTGGAGGATCAGCGTAGCTAGAAAAGGACTCCTCACACAACAGTCAAGAAACCAGGTGAAGGTAATAATTTAACTTCTCCTTGATTGACCTTTTATACCCTGGGCCCTAAGGAAGCATAATGACAACCCTGCTTTCTTAAAGGGCCTGCCCAGACTGCGTAAAATAGAAGCTGCTCCTACCACAACAGCCAGCAGTATACTAATTCACACATGCCGTGTAGTGAAAAGTTCACTGAATTGTGAGTGAGCAGACCTAGACTTTAGGCCTTGCTCTGCATCCTGGTCACTGTGTGATTTTGGACAAGTCAAATAATCTCTGTATGCTTCAGTTTTCTTCAGCTATAATGTGGATAACCAGCAGGATTCCTTACAATTCTAAAATTTTATGATTCTATGTCTTTTGGTGGACTGAAAAACTTTTTCAACAATGAATCTAAATCAAGACCTACTGGTTTGAGCTCAGACCACTACCAAACCTCATATTCACCTAGAAGAGTTTCATCAGCATTACATCTAAATCACAATTAACATGCTTCACAGTGAGGCTCAAAGAATGAGTTGCCTTACGCCAGAAGGAAACAAGTTTTATTGCAAGAAACACAACTAATCAATCAACAATCATTTATTAAGCGTCTAATTGTGCCAGGCTCTGAGCTAGACAATAGGGGTACAAAGACAAAAATTTAAATAATCCCCACCCTCAAAGTGATCACATGTACATGTACATGTGTATGTATGTATATATAGAGAGATAGACACAAAATATGTTCAAAATAGATACAAAGTAATTGGGGATCAGAAAAGGCTTCATGTAGAAGTTGCTACTTTAGTTCTAAAGGAAATTAGGGATTCTAAATATTATATAATGAATGTTCTCTTGAAGACATAGTAAATGCTTAATAAATATTTTATCTTTCTATCTATTTATTTACCTACTTTCCCATTGAAAAATAAATCTTGTGGGGGACAGCTAGAATAATAGCATGGGTATGCTGTATAAGAAATTATTGAAGCAAATAAACAATAAAATAAAGGTATTTATTATGTGTCACTCACTATGTTAGGCTCTTTAGGACACAGATGCAAAAAAAATGAAAAAAAAATCTCTACTCTCAAGAAGACTATGCTCTATTAGAGAAAACAATGTATAAATATGTAAGTATATGGAGAACAATACAGAACGAATTCAAGGTAGTTAGATATAAGGTACTTAGTGAGGGAGAACCGTAAAAACTGAAGGGGAGTTTAGGAGGCACAGTAGGAAGGCCAGTCTGGCTGGACTGTGGCAATGTAATGTAATACGATTAGAAGGGAAGACAGGGGCTTGATTATAAAAAGCTTTAAGGGTCAAAGACAGTATTTTATATTTGATCCCAAAGATGGTAAGGAGCAGCTGGAGTTTATTGAGCAGGAAATCCACGTGGTCAGGCATGTACTTTAAGAAAATCACTTTGATGGCTCTGTGGAATGGAGATAGTGTGAATTGTGATGTGTTAGGAGTGAGGTCAGCCAAGGCAAAGAGATCACTCAGTAGGCTATTGAAATAGTTTGTGTTAATTGTGGCCTTTTTCAGGGGTAGGGAAAAACTCTGTCATTGCAGAGGCTCTAGAAGGCTTAGAGGCAAAGAGAGAATTGCCAGGGTGACACTCTTACTGGGATTATCCTGTACACTAGCTTTCCTTTTTTTAATACTAGTCTTTTTTTTTCCTTCACTGAACAATTGGACAAGTTGTAACTATATTCCAGTGGTTCTCTCCCAAAATTCAAGTTGATGTAGAGCCACCCAGGGAAAATAAAGAGTAGGAACAGGACTTAGCAAAAGTTATTTTCCTCACTCTGGAGAGATGTATGTTGTTGATTCCTGCAGAGCTGGGAGGGAAAACTAGGCTATTTAGTGACATGATGGAATCACCAACAATGGGTCCCTGGATGATTGCGAGGCAAACAGCATTGGTAAAATGTTTCTTCTGATAGTAAGTCAACTCCACAGCTGGTTATCTGTGAAAATGAATAGCTACACAAAAAAAATCAAGAAACTGCTATTTTTGGTGAGCTCAGTTCACCGAATAATAATAATAATAACCAAATAAAATGACATAAATAAAATGAAGTAGGAAGACTATTTGGGAAAAGTATCAACAGACCACCCTCTCCTGTAGTTATCATTAATAAAGCCTAAATATACTATGAGTGGAAAGGGCAAAATCTAAACTACTGAAAATAGCGGTACCAGTAATGCAAAGGATGGTCATTGTATATATCTTATTGAAAGTGTCTCTTGTCATATGTCACTTGGCGCATTTTAATGACATGGTGCTGGGGGTCACTATCTCTAAGATCTAGACCTGGCTTTGTGACTATGTAGCTGTTTGTGGTAGAAGCAATATTTTAATTCCTCTTCCCATCCATTTTAGACTATTTTTTTTCCATTTAAATTATTAGGACATTATTTGAGACTTGATTGGCTCCAAGACTCAGATAGTTGACATCACCTTCTCAGTGCTTAAGTACAAATTCGCCACAAAGATCTCCATGATTTTTGGCTAGAGAAGCATTGTTCAGCTGATTCTACTCAAAGAATTCTTATTGCCTATCCTTGTTGAATATACTTCTTTTGCTATAGCTTAGTAAATTGTTTAACTTAAATGATATGCAAATGTCTCATTTTGTTCAACGATTGAATCTAAACTACTAGAGAACTGGCCTGAATATGGCCCAGCCCAGAATAATGTGTGATGACTGATAAGCCACTTCATTTCTCTGACTCAATTTCTTTATTTTAAAAATTAGGATAATAACACCCACCCTATCTACTTACTAAAATAGCTTGACTACAGAGAAGGCAATATGCAATTTCTCCTAAGAGAAATTATTTCTTTAATTTATTTGATTTAACTCAACTGTGGCTTCTTCACCAAAATCTATATTCAAATGTACACTGAAAAATAAGGAATTACAGATACAAGAGAACCAAAGACTTCTGCATATGGAAGCAACCATATATGCTACCTCATTCAGGCCTTCATTTGATGTATCACAGAATCTGAGAATTGAAACAGACCTCAGGGTCTATTGTGATGAATCCATTTATGAACAACAATCTGCTTTACAACATAGCAAACAAATGGCCAGAAAACTATTATATGAAGAACTCTTAAGGGGCAAAACACTAATGACTTGGACCCCTATTCCATCTGTGAATAACTCAAATTATTAGGAAGTGTTTCTTTACACTAATAAATTCACCTCTTTGCACCTTTCATTGCTTATTTCTGACCTCAGGGTTGAGCAGGAGAAGTCTAATTCCTCTTCACATATTTAAGGAGGGCTATCAGTCTCTCTTGTTTTCTCTTTTCCAGGCTAAAGAGCCTAAACATCCCCAATTTCTTTGCAATCCTTGTAACAAATGAGCTTAGCAAGCTAAACAAACCCATACATTTGTCATATCAAAAAATGTGTTTCACTTTGTCCTCTAGATCTGTCACTTCTCTGTCAAGTGATGGGTAGCATGCTTCAACATTATTCCTCTAGGAGTCATGGCTGATTATGTCATTGTTCTAGTTCTTAAGACTTTCGAAATTGTTTTTCTTTACAATGTGGTTTTTATTGTGTATCTTGTTTTCTTGGTTTTCTTCACTTCACTCTCCCTCAGCTTATGTAATTCCATTGAGGTTCCTCTGAAACAGTCCTTTTCATCATTTCTTATGGAGGAATAATATTTATATATCAAAATTTATTCAGCCATTCCCTGGTTGACAGCTATCTTTTTTGTTTCTATTTATTTGCTATCACAAAAAAGTACTATGAATATTTTGTCCCTATGTTTTTCCCCTCTTTCTTTTATTTCTTTGGGGTACGTGTCTTTTTTTTATGTAGTTGTTCTGAGTCAGGCCTGTAGTTTAGGCCTATCTCCTGGTAGTTAAGTTTCCATGTTGGGGGGAGGGGCCAGGGGAAGCAGAAAATGATGCATTAAAAAGACATCTAAAGCCATGGGTTTTGTTATTGGCTCTGCTCTTGAATTTTTGTCTTCTGTGCATTTCTGAGTGTCCTTTCTGCTCTTCTCTCTGTGTCCTAGTAGAATACAAGCCTACAGTTTCTAGTTATGTAATGTAACTCCACCCCAGCCCTTCCCATGACCCCTCTAGTCTTCCATTTCAGTTTAAAACTTTTCTGATTATATTTGTAGGATGACAGGTAAATACATTATTTTTAATATGCAAACCTTCTTACCAGCCCTTGTCAGGTACATTCTGTCACTGTCCAGGAGTATGTCATTACTAATTTTTAAAACTCATGATAATTTTATGTACACTTATATCAATCAATTAGCTGGTATGTATTTATTTATCTCCTATCATATATCATACACTGTGCTAGGAGCTTAGGTAAGACAGTCTCTGACTTAAAAGACTTCATTTTTTTTTTTTTGCTGAGGAGGTATAATATATGCACAGATAAATCAATATGTAATATATGCAGATTTAAGAAATAAACATTGATTACAGGTAACTAACAAATGGAAGAATCAGGAGAGGCTTATTGAAGAAGGTGTAATTTGTGCCGAATCTTAAAGTGAACAAAGAGGGCAAAGAAGTGGACATGACGAGAAAGAGTATTCCACATATAGTAGACGGCCTGTGTAAATGTACAATCAAGCTATATGGATTATAGCATAAGGGGAACAGCAAGTAGGACGGTGTGAAGGGACTAATGCATTAAAAACACCCTGAAAATATTGGCTGAAGCCAAATTGTGAAAGACTTTAAATATAAACAGAGGAATTCATGTTTTGTCCTATAGACAGCAGGGAATCACTGAAGCTTTTTCAGCAGGGAAATGGCATAATCAGACTTGGATTTTAGAATCATAATCTCAACAGCTGTGAGATATATTGTAGAAAGAAGAGAATGGATTCAGGGAGCTCTTTTAGAGAACTTTTGCAAAAGTTCAAGTGAGAAGTGACTAAGGCCTGAGATTGTGGTATGAGTGAAGAAAAGTGGCGAAAAATCTGAGGTTTAATGAGGAAATGGAATTGACAAGACTTGGCAACTAATTAGATGGGGGAAGGGAAAAGTCTTTGTGAATAAAAGTGAGTCAAGGGTGTCTCCTAGATTGCAAATGCTGGTCACTAGTAGGGTAGTGATATTATTTATAGAAATGAAGTTTAGAGGAGGGTGAGTTTGATCAGTCAATCAATAAATGTGTATTAAATACCTATTATGTGCCAGGCACTGTGTTAAGTGTATTTAGGGGAAAGGATAACAAGTTTCGAGTTTAAATAGGTTGAGATGGAGATACTTATGGAACATCCAGGTAGAGCTGTCCAAAAGACAGCTGGAGATGTGGAACTGGAGGACAGGAGAGAGCTTAAGGCTAGATGTGTACAGCTGAATTTTTTTGGCAGAGAGATTATAGTTGAATTGATGTGAACTGAGGAAATCATGAAACGAGAAAAGTGGAAAGAAAGAGATGTAAAGAGGATCCAGGATCTTTAGATCTAACAATAAAGAGATCATTGATGGCCTCAGAGACAAAAGTTTCTGTATAGAGAGATAAAAAACATATTGCAAAAAGTGATAGGCAACAATAAATTGATTGTGGTCATTAAATGTAGAGTTCTTTGTGAGTTTAAGACTATTGATGGTGAAAGATAATAGCAATTAAAGAATAACTTCCTGGGCTCAGTTTTTTTTTTATGTTTAACTACTCTAAGAAAAGTTATGAAATCTAGAGGATAGCTTTTGATTGGAGCAGTGTTCCATCTCTCCTTCCTCTTTACAATAGATCTAAAGAAGTGATAAAAATGCTTGACATATCAAACTTGTCCTCATACTCTAGTAGGCAGGTAACCAGCACTGCTGGCTGTTTGGTTCTTAGTTACAAAAATTCCCCTTCAAATGTTCCACAGTGAAAGAAAAAACAAGCAAACAAACAAAAAAAGAAAATCACTAAACAAATAAAATCCAGCCCAAAGATATTATACCTTGTGGAGGCAAGAAAAGAAGAGAGAGCAGAAAAAGGGTTCGTCTTTCTCTTTTCTACAGGAGACAGTCAATTATGTTGCAGTTAACAAAGGGCAAGATAGAACTTTCAGACATTTATGCTTGGGAGCCCAGAGGTTAAGTTCCCATCATCCATGAATGGGGAAGTTAATTGCTCTCAGAGGTTTTGTGTCTGTTTGCTATGTCCAGATGTTAGGGATGTCTCTGTAATTCTCACACAGACTTGCCCTAGATATAAAACAAAGAGCAAAGGGACATACATCCTCAGTCACATCAAATTTATATACAATTAGGAAGACAATTAGGAAAGCTACTATATGAAAATGAGAGCTAAGTTTAATAGAGATAAGCTGATGTACAGTTCATTATTTTCTGGAATTGTTTTTTACATTCTTGCTAGCATCCTCACAGTCTTTGAAACTTGATCTTAGACATAGAAGGGACCCACCAGGACATGTAGTCCAAACTCCTTCATTTTATACATATGGGGCAGCTAGATAGCACAGGAGATAAAATGTTGGACCTGGAGTCAGGAAGACCTGACTTCAAATCCAGCCTCAGACATTTCTATCTGTGTGGCCTTGGGTAAATCACTTAGCCCTATTTGCCTCAGTTTCCTCATTTGTAAAATGAGGAGAAAGAAATAGCAACCAATCCTGTATCTTTGCCAAGAAAACCCTAAATGGGGTCATGAAGAGTCAGACATGATTAAAAACGACTAAAGAAGAAGAACGAACAATGTTAGGCCCAGAAAGGCGATATGACACAAAGATTACACAAATAATTAGTGACAGAAATGGGATTAGAATCCAGAAATCTTGAATGAAATTCTATTTCCATCACACTAGAGCCATAGCTTCCTGGGAAAGTTAAGGGTATGTGTTGTGCAGCAACCACTATGCCACCTATCTGCCTAGTTTGAATCATTCATCTCTGCCTCTGGAACCACTACTATTTCTCTTTTTTCTTGGACTGAGGCAAAGTATCATATATAACAAGGCCTTTCATCACATTCCCCAGGTGTTAAAATTGATCCACTAGGATCAGTATTCATTCAATGGCTATATATACAGGCTGTATATATTAATTGTATTAATTCTTATTCTCACTATGTTATTTATATAAAGTTTCAGTTTCACTCAAGAAAGAAATACAGTCTTTAGAAATTTGTATACAGAGTTATCCATAAACTGCTAGAGAGCTGCATGACACATCTTTAACTTGTCCAGGAATCCACACATGAACACTACCCCCCTACACCCTACCATTCATAGTTCTGTCTGTCTCTGCTTCCTTCCCTACTCTTTCTCCTTCGCTACCTCCCTCTCCCCACCTTCCCCTAGCTCTTGTTTAATCAATTTAACTTGGTAGAAAAAGAGATCAGCTCACTTTAACATTAAGGCTTTAGATTTTCCAAGCACTGCACTCTAATGTCCTTCCCAAGTTCAATGTCAATTATTTGTACATATTTGCCCTAGGTGGCATTCTATATACCTGCATTCAAATACCTGGGCAAATCACTTTTCATCTTTTTGCCTCAGTTTCCTCAACTGTAAAATGTAGGCATCTAGAAGACTCAGTGGGTAGAATGTCCAGCTTGAGTCAGGAAAAGACCTTCCTGAGTTCAAATATGGCTTCATACTTCCTAGCTGTGTGACCGTGGGGAAGTCACTTAACTGTTTGCCTCAGTTTCTTCATCTGTAATATGAGCTGGAGAAGGAATTGCAAAACATCTAATATCTTTGCCAAGAAAACCCCAAATGGGATCAAAAAGATAAGAACACAACTGAAATGACTGAAAAATAACAACAACAAAATGGGAATAATAATAGCACCCATCTCTCAGGCTTTTTGTGAGGATTAAATAGATTATGTTTGCAGTACCTGGCAAATAGTAGTTAATTTAAAAAATCTTATTTTCTTCCTCCCACGATTTTTTAAATATTTGATATGATTTTGTTCCATCTCTGCTTTTTTCAACTAAAAAAAATGTTAAGACCCTGAGACAAGTTATCCTTATTGTCATAAAATGTACATCATGCAACCTATTTCTATTTCTGTCATTACTGATTGACATTTGTGGTAGCATGAAAGGGATCCTACATCTAAAATCAGGAGGCCTGAGTTTGAGTTTCATTTTTATCACTACTATGTGACCCCTGGGCAAGTCACTTCATCTCTTTGCACCCCAGTCTCTTTAAAAATGGGCACATCAGTATGTGTACTATTTGTCTCACAGAGTTATAGCAAGAATCAAATAAGGGTGTATGTATAATGCTTTGCCAAGTGCAAAATGCTATAGAAATCTCAGTTCTCATTTTCATTAGTACTCTGTATTCAGTTGGTGCATGAGCAAGGACAGAGGGGAAGACAGTGGAATTCACCAAGAAAAGCTTGCTCCTTTCAAAATGTAAAATATCCATTCATTTGCTGTCCTCTACTCCAGGCATCCCAAATATCTGGAGACTTTGGAATGAAACAGACAGAAATCAGTGTATGAGTCAGAGTGATGGGGAATAGATCTGGAAATATAGCTAAATGAGACAAATTGTAGAGGACTTCAAATACTAAACTGAAGTAAATGCATTATTTTTCTTAAGGACAATAGATAGCCATTGAAAATTGTGGGAAGGGTAGTGGTAGGGTTATACATATTCCTTAAAAAGATTATTCTTTCAGGTAAGTGATGGATACTTTGAAGAGAGCTCTACCACAAAGAGCTCTCACCTAGTTCTCTGGTTCTCCCTTCTCACAAGATAAACAAATATACAGTGTGAAGGCAAATTGATAAGCATTGCCCCAGAATCCTAATAATCTTCCTTTTGGAGGTTGGCTATAGGTACCCACAGAGGAGGGGAGATTTTGGTGCCCAAGTTTATGGCCAATATTTTTTTTTTCATTCCTGCCAGTCAGATCAATTGACCTTTCCTGATGCATCTAGCACTTCTTGGCTCATAATAGCTACTCAATAAATGTTTTCTGACTAATGGATTAATTAAAGAAATGTCTTCCTATTTTATCTCTCATGAGGCAAGACTGATCCATCCCTGCACATAATCACTGGGCATAATTAGTCTATGCATCAACCCTCAACAAAGGGTTTCCCATACCTGGTGCATCATAACCTGAGGTGAAAGACAAGTCAAGGTCTCCTACTTTGAAACCAAGTATCTACACTGCTTTAGGGAAATAGTCATGGGATCTGATGAAGAGTTTGTGGTATAGTGGAAAGAAGGTATGGTCCCACATTGGTCAGTACATAGCTGTAGTAAGCTAGGTAAGGTAAGAATAGGTAAAATTTCTGTGGATCTTAATTTAACTGAGACATAAGTGAGTTGAGCTAAGTGATATTTTAGAGAATATAATCCTATCCACTTCTAATAATCAGTATCTTATTGAGTGCCCATCATCATGTTCTCAGGTATTAGTGAAACTGGCTATTCATTTTGAACTCTTGCTGCAGTGCATTTGAGGACAGCCTTCCTTATATCAGCAGTGAGTACACTTCCTCAAATGTTATCAACTGGCTCCTCAGTATGCAATACAATACATGAATCCTTAACCTACTTCTGATTCAAGAATAATTTCCTAGAATCTCAGGACTAGAAACAATCCCTAGTACAACCTTTATCTGAACAGCTTAGCAAGGTGGCACAGTGCATTTCTTCCTAGACTTGGAGTCAGGAGGACTGGGTTTGAATTTGGCCTCAGATACTTGCTAGCTATGGACCTGGGTAAGCCATTTAGCTCACTGTATCTCTGTTTCCTCATCTAGAAAAAAGAGATATTAATAGAACTTACCCTGTAGGGTTGTTATGATGATCAAATGATTTAATATATGTAAAATGCTTTGCAAACTTTAAAGCCACTTATAAAGCTTATATAAACTAGCTATTGTTGTACAACACATTATTGTATTGTATATTATATATTATAAAGCATATTATTGTATAGCACAATCCTTCAGATCCTTAAAGGTAGCAATTATATTCCTTCTAAATCTACTCCTTTCCAGGTGAAATCACCTGGATTTCTCCATTTTCTCCTCCTATAGGATACTCTCCTTCACTTACTATCCCTGTCCCCCTTCTTTGGACATGTTCAGGACTGCCAATGTCCTTCCTAAAATATGGTGTTCTAGATGTGGTATGAATACATTTGATACTGTTCACAGCAGGCCTTTCATCAATGCCCAGTATGTTAGCTAGAGAAGGAGATTTGATGGAAAGTTGGATGGATAGAGAGCTGGAGAGCTAGATTCATTCTTTGGAATGATTTAATAGTATTGGTGCAGAAAGCAATAATGGAGGAAGTCCCCCCCCCATCCCTCCCCTAATCCAAACCAAGAACTTCTCTTGTTTCAGGCATTCAAAGGTTAAGCTATTTGTTCAGGAGCACAAAGACAGTATGTATCAGAGGGCGTATTTGAATACACATATTCATAAGGCTGAGACTGACTCTCTATCCAATATAACACAATGCCTCTGGACAAATAAATAGTTTAATTCATGGATTCATTCTTTGTTCTTCTCTGATGATCATATTTTTATTTGTAAGAGGAACTTGCACCTACATGTATACTTCCATTACTGAGGGAACATTGAATATTTAAAGGTATAATTAGAAATAAAAGAAATAATAAGAGGTATGCAGCTAGGGATCCTTTCCTCAGTTCTCAGACTACATAAAAAGCATGCTCTCAGCTGAGGCTTATGCATAATGATCTGATTTGGTCATACAGCACAGTTCTTATAATTATACTAATAGTCAAATAATAATTGACATTTATATAGTACTATAACAGTTGCCAAGCACTTTACATATACGATATCTTTTGATTCTCAAAAAGATCCTGTGAGGCATTCTATCTCAGTTTAGTGTATGAGGAGAGTGAGCCTTAAAAAGGTTAAATGACTACTTTATGATCATACAGTTGGCAGCTATCAGAGGAAGGCTCTGAACCAAGGTCTTCCTGACTCTAAATTCTATACCATACTGCTTCTCATGAGTCTCATTTACATTTTATTGTGTTATTGATGATGGTGGAAATGATGATGATAGTTATGATGATGGTTAGGATGGTGACAACAACAGTAACAATAGCTCATTCATATGATGTTTCCATTTTAGTGAAGTGTTTAAAAATATTAGGGCACTATGGGTTTTCTAATATGAAAGCATTAGAGACCATAAATACCAGGGATCTCTGTACCCATGTTACAGATCTGTTACTTCCTGTCTATTCATGTGTATCAGTGTGGTCACAAAACACACCCATTGAAGTTTGGCTTCCAGGAACAATATATTATATCTACATGTCTCTGAAAATGAAAGATCTTAGGTCAAGAATCTATTTGACTATCTGCCACCTTTGAGTTTAATGAGGTAACCAGAAAATGGGCATCAGTTGAGGATTGGATTAGTTTGACTCTTTGTCTAAGAAGACAGTTCTAAACTTTCTCCATGACTGATTATCCAACCATATAGCACATTGGAAATAAGTAAGCACCTACTAATTGAATATGTTAGAAAACTTTAATGTTCAATCATAACATAACTTTACTGTCATTCACATGAGCAGTATTGTTTCTGACAGTGGATAATAATATAAATGGTTTTTTATGATGTTTGTACAGGAATGTGAGAAAGTGATCTCTGACCTTCCTGCCTAAAACAGGGAGACCCTAAGATAGAGACATAAATCCAGTTTCCTCAGAGATATAAATGAGTCTTGTTTGATTCTTTGTAAGCACACTTGGTGACCTTATTAAAGGGTAAGTAAGTAAACCAAGGAGACTTCCTTCTGGTTCTTGTCCAAAAGGATTGGAGGAATCCAGGAACACTAGTTCCCAGAATAAAGAAGGAATAGAAACTATTATCTTAATGCCAAAGCCAGAAGTAAGAGACGAGAAAGTGAAGGAGGGGAGGCTTTCAAGGAAAACTAGGCATACCTAGTAAGTCTTTTAAAACTTCTTATAACCTTGTGACTCTCCTCTTTCGCATCTTTGTCCATTTTCCTGTATAAACACTTGAATGCTTCAATGGATCTATGACATTACCAGTGCGGACTTAGCCTCTAAGGTCAAGATTATAACCCTGTACTTCTTCCAAAGGACCTATTCAAAAGATAAAACTCTTAGGGAAAAAAAGGCTATTTTTGTTTTAGTGGCAGCAGTGAAGGAGTAGAAACCTGCTTTCATTTTCACAAAGATCTTTGACTTTTCCATCTCCATCATCCTAACAGCAGTTTCATTGCTGAGATAACATCATTGCCAAGTTCTACTAACACAACACCTTTCACCAGTCACTCTGGCACCACCTAGGGTAAGTCCCTATTACATCTCCCCTTTCCTATTGCAATAGCCTACTAATTTAACTCTTTTCTTCCTTTTCCAATCCATTATTCACCTAGCTGTCAAAAGAATTTTCCAATAGAATACTTCTAATCATGTTACTCCGCTCATAAAAAACCTTCAGTGGCTACCAATTACCTCTAGCACAAAATTCAAATTATTTTGTCTGGCATTTAATAATAACCATGATTTCTAATTTAACATTCCTATCTATTTCTCATTGATCCCCTGCCTGCATATCCCACAGCCCAAGCTTCTAACCAAATAGGACTACTACTCATTCTCTGAATTGGATGTCCTATCTCCCATATCAATGAATTCATCTTTGCCCAGAATATACTCCTTCCTTATCTGTGCTTTTCAAATCTATAACTCCATGTCTTCCTTAAAGTCTTGTCTCCTCTTGTCTGCTACCTTCTTTGATCCATTTGGTGAAAATGTTGTCTCTCTCCTTTTTTTTACCTGTAGAGCAATCTTTCCTTCACTCCTTTCATACCCTACCTTGTCTGACCACCAGGTGGTGTTGCTACCCATTAGCCTGATCCTCTTCAACAAGAAAACTCAGTAACTAACCAGTCTAATGCTCACATTTTTGGTTCTACATTTGTATGCTCTCACCTTCTGAATGGAAGTATAGTAGAAAGTGTCAAGCTCTCATGGTTCTCAGAGGACCTAACTGTCTTTGCATATCTATCCCTTCAATCATCCCTTCAATCTTTGGTGTGTGGCTTAATCATATATGACTAAATTTGATCATTTCTGAGGCCCATTCTACTTTCCTTGTTCTACCTATTCCCTATATTTACTATATTTCACTGACCCATGGGAGCATCCCCTTGGTATAGTGGGATTAACTTTTCATAAGAACAGAAAAAATATTTTTTAACTATAACAGTGCTTTACTCTTAGCATAGGAAAAATAAAAGCCACAACAACAAAGTATATAGTAAAATGTTCACTATCAGCCTGTGTCACCCCAGTATTTTTTATAGCTTCAGGCAGCCTCAGAGAGTACATAAGCCTCCCCTAACCTTGGGATGCTAGGAGAAGCAAGGTTTCTTTTTTTAGCAATAGCCAGTCCTAGGGTCACTCCTCCTGCAAGAAAGCAAAGAAGTGAAGAAAATCTAATGCAATTCCACATTGATGTTTCACTCAAGTTCTTAGTGGAGCCAATCATTAGACAAAGACTCAGGAGTTCTTGTTCTAAATTTCAACTTCTCTTTCTTACAAATACTGCTGTAAGTTTGGTCTCCTGTCACTGGCTGGGACCCTGGATGGCTTCTTACTATACCTAATTATGTATGAGATATGGGGGACTCAAGAACACCCTCCTGGCCAGGAGAGATCTATCGCCATCATTCTACCCTGGTATCTCTGACCATTTGTCCTTTCATACAGTCTTCTGGTAGGAAATGATTACATCACACTCTGTTCTTGACCTTGTCCTCAGCCCCTTCCTTTGACTTCTGCTTTTTATCACTTCTGTTTGCACACACCTTTCTGGCTATACAATGGAAAGACAATGCCAAGTCAAGCTCCCCTTAGGGGAAAGGTCTGAAGGATCCTTGTATTTTTATACATTTCTTACCACTATTCCTCTCTCCTACAGGTCATGGGTTGTGTCACTTCTTACTTCGTTTTATCTCTTAGAACAAGCATTTTCTCTCACTGTTCCCCATTCTTGAAATGTTCTCTTTCCTCATCTCTGTCTGATGTTGTCTCTGGCCTCCTTTAAGTCTCCACTAAAATCCAATCTTCTACAAGAAGCATTTTTCAGTATCTCTAATTCTAGTACTGTCCCTCTCTTAATTATTTCCTATTTATCCTTTTTATAGCTTGTTTGTACATACTTTTTTTCCTTGTTGCATCCTTTTTGGCTTAGATTGTGAATTTTTTTGAGGGCAAGAACTATCTTTTGTCTCTTTTTCTATCCCCAGCACTAAGCACAGTGTCTGCCACATAGTAGGCACTAAACAAATGTTTGTTGACTATCCCCAGTGCTGGGAACAATTTTTTGTATGTAGAAGATGCTTAATCTGTGACTGAAATCCTTAATTGGAAGGAAGCTCCATGGAAGTAGAACAAGAAGACCTGGGAAGCCAGGGGTCTTGAGTTAGAGACAAAAAAAAAAAAGAAATTGGGATCCAGAAGCCAACTTGGGAATGAAGGTATAAATAATAAGACACATAGAACCAAACTGTGTGCACATTACACACTTAAGAAGATGATTTTATAGTAGACAGTTGCAGCTGCTATTTGCATGACCTCTTGCTAATGGTGAAAAATACATAAATGAAGTAAGAGTTTTGTTGTGTGAATAAATGGTACATAGTGTTGGCAAGTTGAAGCTTAAATTTTAAAAAGCTGCAAAAAAAATTTAAAAAAAGATCTTTAAAATGGCTACTCCCTGATCACATAATAAATCACTGACTACATACTTCTGACTTCTTTATCCTCCTGCCAATACCCTCTTTCGTGACCTCCTTAGAATTTTCAAGGTAGTTAGTTGCTCTGTACATTTAAATACAGATTGTGCCATGTGGCTAAGCACCCCATTAAAGGGACATTTGGCCTATCCATGTGCTGAAGTAATAGCATTAACAGCTGAGAGATTTGTGAGCTCTGATCTCACCCCAATGCCAGTGGCTGAGCTAGAAATGATTAATAGTTCCAAAATATAATGACCTGAATTTTTATTCTTTTCATAGTCAGATTCTGTGAATCATTTCTGTTGGATCACTGTAATTCTTGTTTCTTGGCATTCGGTTAAGTAGTAATTCACCCTGGTATATTCACAGTTACAAAATATAGACATACAGCCCCCAGACTAATGGGAAGGTTACCATTTTGCAGGTTACAGTTTTCCCCCTGCCCTAAAGGCTGGACAGTCTAAAGCCTGGCCTGAGACAGATTTTTTTTTTTTTTGCTTTTACCTCTGATTCCCTGCTTAAACCTCATTTTGCCTCCTTTCAGGGGAAAGAGAAATATTATATGAATTCATGTGACCCTATTCAGACCCAAACTTGTGCATATAGAATACTCATTATCTCTCTTCAGTTGGTTGCAGTTAATGCTGTTCTTTCCTCCATCTATTCTACCAATATCTTTATGTAACCCAATGTCCAGGATCCCATAATCCCTACACTCACACAAAGTAGATTCAATCCTGGGGGCTTCCCCAAAAGATCAGTATCAGTCTTTGGCTCATTATACCCCCAGCAGAATTTATCCAGGATTCTGCTGGATAAAGTTTATGTAAAACTCATGTCTAGTTTTGTACAAATGTCAGTAATAAGGTCCGTAACTTCCATAAACAAACAAACAAACAAAAAAGCACAAGGTAAGAGATTCATGCTAAGGACAAGATAGCATTTATTTTGTCCAACAGAAGATAAAAAACAATTCAAAGGAGCCCATAAGCAAATGTAGGGGAAAAAGTAAGGGGATTTACAATAGTCCACAAACAAATCTCCCTCTCCAGTGAAACTATTTTCCCCCTGAAATGATGCTAAAATTTTTATGATGGCACCATTCAATTGTATGGACCTGGTCTTGGTTGTAGGGAAATTGCCTGATATTCCAGAGAATTTTTCTTTCTTACCAGATCATTCCAAATCCCCTCAAGATGAAAGGGAGACACTCTGGTTTGGAACCCTCCAGAAAGTACATATCCTTCGGTGCTCCAACAGCAAGTATGATAGGACCAAAATCTACCAAGCTCTCCCCCTTCTATGGCAATAGAGATGCAATAGGCATTAGTTTTCCATAAAACATGACCCTGCGACATGATAGGCTTTTGCTTCCCTTGACTTAGTTCCCTGGTCACCTGGAGCACAAAAAGTCCTATTTGCATAGTGTCAGTGCACCTTGAAATAGGTGAATGTCTAAAGACCGCTTGAGCTAACACATTTTGCTTTTCTGAGTGAGTTTCACATGGAAACCAAGGACTAAGAAGCTAAGTGCCACTGTATTTTTATTGCTTATCCTTGATACATTAGGACAAATGAAACCTCCTTTTGGTGGTTTCAGTGACTTGTGAGTGTCTCACTTCATCCCCAAATTAAATCTGAGCAGGTCACTGGTCCTAAGACAACCTCCACAAAAGGTAACCCCTTTATTCACTCCTGCTGATGTATATCCTGTATGTATAACTCCCAATAATAGTGGGGAGTAAAGTTAGTCAATCAGTCAACCAACTTTCATTAAGTATTTACTAAGTACCAGGGACTATGCTAAGTACTAAGCATACAAAGAAAGGCAAAAACATGTCTCTGCCCTCAAGAAGATCACAAGTCTAATTGGGAAGATAACATGTTAATAACAATCATCCAAGATATAGAGAAAGTAAATGAAGAAGAGAAGGTCTTTTGTTTCATCTTTATTCTTCAACTGCAAAGGTCTTTTGGGGAAGCCTCTTTTCTCTCCAGATGCACACTGCTTAAAAACTGCTCTTTTCTCATTAGAAGCACAGATTCTGAACTGTCAAACTGCAGCTCACTCATAAGGCATCCCCTAATTCTGATGATCAGAAATTTTCCCTTCTCTTGCTAGAATGCTAGATTCTAGGATCGTACTGCAATCATCTCCCTTAAATAGGAAACAAGGGTTCAGGATTAACACAGGATATTAATCCCCTCCTCTGAGGGGCTATGTGATACTTCTGTGGGATTCTTCACTATTGACTCAGCTCTGTTGGGCATTCTGAGATTCTCTTCAGTCCATTCTCAGACCTCTGTGCTTAGAAAAGAAAGAAGATAAAAGACGGAAACCCTCCACTCCAATTACACAGTAATGTACAAGTAGTGCTTCTGCCCCCAGTTGAGCCATTAATGACTCCTGATGTACTCAGAAAGAAGGACCAGAGAGAAAAGTTGAAAGGAAATCAAAAGGGCTGTAAACTCATTTTTATAGGACATCAGAAATGTTGCTTGCTCCCGAAAGGGTCAGTTCTCCCAAGATTCTAAGCTAACTCATTCATCTTTCAAGCAGGGCAGTTCAAATCACTGAACCTCTTTCTTTAGGAAACACCAAAAGATGTCTGCTAACCAAGCAGTGCACTATGGTACAGCCCCAATCGCTAAAGTTTACTGAAGAGTTTTCTTTTGTAATCTTAACAAAGTACCAAAATGGAATGTCTACATACTCTTTGGGAAAGAGGTATGGACAATCAAATTTCTAAAGAAAAAATGACCTCCCAGTAAGCCCTTCAAGTTGATCAGAAAACTGCTTGGATGATTCTTTCTGTCATAAAAAGTAGGAGGATTCAACTAGATAATCTAAAAGGTCCAATTCCTTCTTACTCTATATCTAATAGTCCTGATTCTGCAAGGCCACTATTTCTCTAATTGTTTAATACATGTTGATTTTCTTTCCTGAATTTTAGTTATACCTCAGTTGTTTGCAGATACACTGCCCAACTTCACACTACCACCAATGACCTTTCACTTGTAACAAACAGTTAAGTAAAAACTTACAACATAGCAACCACATCTGACAATGTATGTACTATTCCATATCCATCATATGGAATAACCCAATTCTCCAATGAAAGGAAGGTGGTACATTTCCTCATTTCTAGGCCAAAGATAGCTCAGCACAATTATATAGTATTTTGTTTTATTTTAGTGTTCTTTATGTGATTTAATCATCACAGGATTATTATAGCCAAAATCCAGAATTCCCAGATGAAGGAGAAAATACTGTAATAAGCTAGAAAGAAATGATTCAAACATTGTGAAGCTATAATCCAGATCAAGCAAGATTTAGGTGCACAAAGGAACAGAGGTATTGGAATATGATATTCCAAAAGCAAAGGAGCTAGAATTAGAACCAAGAAACATTTGTTCAACAAAAATAGAGATGGAAAAGAGGATAATTAATTAGAGGACCTTCAAATATTCCTGTTAAGGAAAAAAAGAGTCCTGAATAGAAAATTTGTCATTCAAACACAAGACCCAAGAAAAGAATAAAAGGTAAACGTGAGAAATTACAAGAGAGTAAACGAGATTAAACCATTCACATTCCTATATGGAAAGATGTTACATGTAACCCTCCCAAACATTACCACTAAGGCTGTTAGAAGGAGTATATTTAGCCAGAGGGGATGGATGTGATTCTATCATGTTAGAATGTTCTCAAAAGAACAATGGCAAGTGAGATATTTTGGGAGAAAGGGGAAGGGAGGTAAAGAATAGGGAAAATAGTCTCATGTACATGAGGCATGCAAGGAAGAACTTTTACAAGGGAGGGGACAATGGGGGAAAGTTTTGAATTTCACTTTTATCTGAACAGGTTCAAGGAGGAAAGAATATGCATACACACGTTTGAGTAGAAAAATTCACCTTACTCAACAGAGATGTAGAAGGGAAAGCAGTCAAGAGAAAGAGAAGAAGAGGTAGGAGGGAAGAGAAATTGTGAGACAGTAGCCAGAAGCAAAAGAAACTCTTGAGGGTGGCACAGAGTAAAAATAAAGGACAAATATTAGAAAATAGGGTGAAGGGAAAGATACAGTTAGTAATAAGTATGAATGTGAATGATATGAACTCACCTACACAATGCAAGAGGATAGTAAAATAAATTAGAAATGAGAATTAGAAACCAACATACTTAAAGCAAAAAGACGCACAAAAAGTTAAAATAAGGGGCTGGAAAAGAATTTTTCATGCTTCAGCTGTAGTAAAAAAAAAAGTCAGTGAAAGCAATCATGATCTTAGAGAAAGATAAAGCAAGCAAGCAAGCAAGCAAGCAAGCAAGCAAGCAAGCAAGAAAGAAAGAAAGAAAGAAAGAAAGAATCTAGTTCAAGTTAATAACCAGGGAAATTATTCTGCTAAAAGAGAACAATGAACTAATATCAATACTAAATGTATATGCAGCAAATAGCATAGCACCTAGGTTCATGAAGGAAAAAATTAAATGATTTACAAGAGGAAATAGAGAATAAAACTATAATAGTAGGAGAAATCTCAATTTACTCCTTTCAAATCTAGACAAATATAACAATAAAATAAGCAAGAAAAAATTTAAGGAAATGAATAGAATTTTAGAAAAGTTAGAATAGGCCTCTAGAGAATATTGACTGACAATAGAAAGGAATATACCTATATCTCAGTGGTGTATGGTGCCTTCACAAATATGACCATGTTTTAGGGTATTAAAAAAAATCCTCTCAAAAACGGAAAAAAACAGAAATGTAAAATGTATTTCTTCTCACTATAGTGTAATAAAATTTAAATTCAAAAAATATTTGAAGTATTGATTAGAAATTAGAGACCAGTCTAATCCTTAAAAATCTGTAGATCAAAGAAAAAAACAAAGAAACAATAATTTAATTAAATATAATGATAACAAAAGGGCAATATGCCAAAATTTGTGAGATGCAGACAAAATATTACTTAGGAAAAAATTTTTATATCTCACTACTTATCATATCAGATGAATACATCAATGAATTGTGCATGCACTTCCAAAAAATCTAGAAAACAAATTGAAAACCCTCGTTTAAACCCCAAAAATAGAAATCCTAAAAATCAAATGAGAGAGTAACAAAATTGGAAGTAAAATAATCATTAAAATAATACATAAAACTAGGAGACATGGAAAAACAAAAAAATACATGAAGCAGTTGATAATCTGATTTTAAAAAAGAAAGAAGAAAACCAAAATACTCATATCAATAATTTTTAAAAAAGCATAACTTCACCACAATTAAAGATGAAATAAAATCAATTATCAGGAGCTATTTTGGCCAACTATGTGCATATAAAACTGACAATCTAAATGAAATTGGTACTTATAAATATGTAAATTGTCCAGATTAACAAAAAAAGTAGAAAAAACTTAATCTAATTTTAGTAAAAGAAACTGAAAAAGCTACAAATGAACTCATACTAAAAAATGACCAAATGAATTTAGAAGCAAAGCCTATCAAACATTTAAAGAACAATTATTTTCTTTACTACATAAATTATTTTTAAAATAGATAAAGAAGAAGTGGGGTAGCTAGATGGCACAGTGGATAGAATACCAGGCCTGAAGACAGGAAGACCTGAATTCAAATTTGATCTCAGATAATTACTAGTTGTATGACTGTGGGCAAATCACTTAACTCTATTTCCTAGCAGAATCATAGAGTCACAGTCAAACATGACTGAAATGACTAAACAGCAACAAAAAGAGTAAGACTATTCGATTTCTTCTTTGACACAAATATTGCCTCACTATCTAAACCAGGAGGAGTCAAAAAAGGGAAATAAAAAATTAGACCAATTTTACTAATGAATATTAATGCAAACATTTTAGATGAAATACTATGAAGATTTAACAAAGATCAGACATTATGACCAGGCTATATTTTTGCCAGGGATGAAAAACTCATTCAATATCAGGAAAACAAGAAGCCTAATTTACCATATCAATGACAAAAAACAATGACAGTCCTTTCAATAGATGCAGACAATGCTTTTGAGAAAATACAGCACCTATTCCTATTTAAAAAAAAACACTAAAAAGCAGAGGAATAAATGGAACTTTTCGTAAAGAACTATTTATTAAAAACCAAGAATAAAATGATCTGTGATGAAGATAAACTAGAAGTCTTTCCAATAAAATCAAGTGTGAAACAAGGATGTCCATTAACAACAATATTATTAAATGTTGTACTAGAGTGAGAACCTTAGAGAGTCAAACTAAAAAATAGTCAAAATCAATTAACAAATTCAGGAAAGTTGCAGTATGTTAAATAGATACTTAAATCATCAGCATTTCTATATATTATCAACAAAACCTAATAGCAAGATATAGAAAGAAAAATTCTATTTGAAATAATGAAAGATAGTACAAAATACTTGTGAATCTACCTGACAGGAAACTTACAGGCACTATATGAACACAATCACAAAACATTCAATATGAAATAGAAATCTAAATAATTGGAGGAATATTAATTGCTCATGGGGTAGACACAGTCAATGTAACAAAAATCACAATACTTTCAAAATTTATTTATTTATTCAATGTCAAAACAATCAAACTATCAAAGAATTGTTTTATAGAGCTAGAAAAAAAATAGGGGCAGCTAGGTGGCACAGTGGATAGAGCACTGGCCCTGAAATCAGGCAGACCTGAGCTCAAATCCAGCCTCGGACCAAACACGTGACATTAACTGTGTGACCCTGGGCAAGTTACTTAACCCTAATTGCCTAAAACAATAATAATAAAATTCCTCTGGAGGAACAAAAGATTAACAATATTAAGAGAATGTATTTTTTGTTTGTTTTGAAAGTGGGAAAGATCGGGGCTTAACAGAAACAAATAAACTATAATCCAAAGCTATAATCATCAAAAACATTTGGTACTGGATAAGAAATAGAATAATTAATTCAGAATAATTGAATCAGGATAGATTAGGTACACAAGATTCAGAAGCAAATGAGCACAAAAACCTAGTATTTGATAAAACCAAAGATCCCAGCTATTGAGACAAGAACTACTTTTAAAAAACTACTGGGAAAACTGTAAAATAGTCTGGCAGAGACTAGGCATAGATCATCATCTCATATCACACAATTTTGACATTAAGGTCAGTATCCAATGATGGAAGCACAGAAGAAATTACTTATCAAATCTATAGATAGGTGAAGAGTTCATGATCAAATTAAACATAGAAAGATTCAAGGAGGAAAATGGATAATTTTGATTACATAAACTTTAAATTTTTGTCAAATAAAATCAATGAAGCTAAACTTAACAGAAAGGCAGGAAACTGGGGAAAAGTTTTTGCTGCAAATTTCTCTAGTAAAAGTCTCATTTCTTAAATATATTAGGAACTGAGCAAACTTTATAAGGATAAGAACCATTCCCCAAATGATGGTGATGGTTTATATACAGGCAGTTTTCAGAAGAGGAAATCAAATCTATCAATCATCTTATAATAATGCTTTAAATCACTAATAAATAGGCAAATGTAAATTGAAATAGCTCCAAGGCACCACCTCACACCCATCAGATTGGCTAAGATGACATAAAAGGAAAATGACAAAAACTGTAGGGGATATGGGAAAAAATTGTCACACTAATGAATTATCAGTAGGGCTGTGAACTAATCTTACCATTCTGGAAAACAATTTGGAACTGTGCCTCAGAAGGTACTAAAACTGTACATACCCTTTGATCCAGCTATGCTGCTACTAGGTCTATACCACAAAGAAATCAAATAAAAAAGAAAAGATCTCCTATGTACAAAAACCTTCATAACAACTCTTTTTTATGGCAGAAAAGAATTGGAAATTAAGGGACTGCCCATCAATTGGGAAATGATGAGCAAGTTACTATATGTGAATATGAATAGTATTATGCTATAAGAAATGCCAAAGTTTGTAATTTTAGAGAAATCTAGTTAGACTTGCATTAACTGATGCAAAGTGAAGTGACCAGAATCAGGAGAACAATTTATATAGTAAGGAATATTTTAAAGATAATCAATTGTAAAAGACTTAATAACTCTGATAACCTCATCATCAAACACGGTTTAAAAAGACAAATGATGAAACATGTTATCCACCTCCAGAGAGAAAACAAATGGACTCAGAGTGCATATTGAAGCATATGCTTTTTTTCTTTCTTTTTCAGAACATGATTAATGCAGAAATCATGACTTGATATTTGTAATGGGTTTTGTATTTCTTGCCTTGTTAGTCAATTGGAAAAGGGGTGGGAGAAATGGCAGAATCTGAAACTGAAAATACAATAAAATTGAATTTTTAAAAATGTTTAACAACCAGCTCTCTGTGGGGGGGGGCGCGGAACATGCACAAAACACTTGAGTTTAATCTATACTATTGACATTCCCCTTTGCTTTCTACCCTTGCTCACTCTACTTTCCATCTGTAGCTCTGCTTACTCTCAACTTCATGGAATAAGCCCCCTGATACTCTTTCTTGTGCCCTCTTCATAGCTTCCTCTTGTGTGTTGTCTTCCCTTATTAGTTTGTAGACTCCTTAAGGGCAGGGACTATAGCTTTTATCCTTAGTTGTATCCTCAGTATTTAGCACAGTGGAATATAGTTAGTGCTTAATAAATGTTTATTGAATTGAATTGAACTTTCCTAAATCTAGGTGATAACTAAACATAAACCAAATACTGATTTGTAGCATTTGCTGATTTCCAAGGTGAAAATGCATACTCTGAAAATTTAACAACTCTTAACAGCCTATTCCAGCTGGTTCTAGCATACCCCAGTCTATAACTGGAGTTGTCATTCCAATGACAACATTTCTTCTGATTCAGCCTCCACAGATTTTAACTCAAATGTGCTTCTGCTAATTCTTTAATTTTTTCATATGAAAACATCTTCTTAATAAGCAGTACTACCAGAAACCTTCCCATTTATCTATTCTATTCCTTTTTGTTTGTTTGTTTGTTTTTTTAGGCAGTTGGGGTTAAGTGACTTTCCCAGGGTCACACAGCTAGTAAGTGTCAAGTGTTTGGTCTGAGGCTGCATTTGAACTCGGGTACTCTTGACTTCAGGGCCGGTGCTCTATCCACTGTGCAACCTAGCCGCCCCTATTCTATTCCTTTTAAAGAATAAGATACACTCTCCAGAGCTATATTATCTGGCTTGGGTCTTATTTTTTCAAGTCTCAGTGATATGTGTGAGAGCAGATTTGCATCATTACATTATGAACTTCTAATTCAGCTTATTTGTTACTATATACTGTGCCTTTGTATATAGATGTCTGCAAAAATGAGTTTTATTACTAAGGAGCCTTTACTTTCTACTGTACATTTATATATTCATAAATTATATATGTGCAACTGTAATAATTATATTCACATGCATATTATAAAACACAAAAAAAATTTAAAAAGAATGATATAAAGGTGATGTAGGATTGATGCTAGAGCAAACAGAGGGCTATTAGTGTTTTATGAGTATAGGAGTAACATGGTTAGTTTTACACATTAGGAAATTCAATTTGGCACTTGCATGGAAGATTAGTTGGAATTGGGACAGACCTAAAGCAGTGAGACCAGTTGACAGGGTATTCTCCAGGCAAGTGATGAGGTTTTGACCTAGGGCGGTGACAGTGTGAGAAAAGAGATGAAGGCAGATGAAAGATGAGGGGGTAGAACAAAAAAAAAATGACAGATAATTAGATATATAGATCTGTGATGAGGTAAAATGAAGAGTCAGAGATAATCATGAGAATCAGGGGAACTGGAAGGATTGGGGAGTGCTCTTAATAGTAATGGGGAAATTTGGAAAATGAGTGGGTTTTGAATGAAATATAATGATGCAATGATATCTGTAATCTAGGTCATAATCCATCCAAACCTGCTGCTCTCATGTGATTCTTTTTATTCCACTCAAAATGAAAAGAGAATGGTGGGGCTCTTATACACAAAGTCATGTGGTGATCAAGGGGGTAAAGGATGTGTTGGAATTTTCCTAATGCCACCTGCCCAGCTGCTATGCATAGCGACTAGTTTAGATTATAAGTACCCTAAGGAACCAATACTTGTCTCAGAATGGGAAACGTTGGGAGTTTGCTCAGCAGATAGGGATGGGGGAGTATTGGGGAATGAGAGTTAGATGTGGTTGTATTGGAGATAAGCCCCATGACTGGCCATTGATGTGACCTGATTTGAGCACCCTAGATTGTTGATCACATGCACCTTTGGGGTCAGATTAGAGCCTCCCTGGGATGTGCCTTCCCTGCAGACCATCAGTTCTTCCACCTTTAGGGAGGAGGAAGGAGGAGGTTTTTAACCTCAGGGCAGTGTTCTTAGTCTGGAGGACTATATAGGTCCTTGGGGGAAATGAGGCTTCCTGGAGAGAGAAGGAGAATTGTCTTCTCTGTTTATAGGCTGAAAGTCCTATGTTTTTATTATCTGTCAGGTAAAATAAATCCCATACTGAATTTGATGTACTGTTAGCCTGAGTGTTTACACAGAAGCCAAGAGCCATTTTATCTTTTCTCTAGAGGCCTAGACAAAACTATATTATGATGCTCCCAGAGAAAACTCTGGGTCAGCATATGACCCAGAGAAGAATAATCTATGAGAAGGCCCAACATTAAACATGGTCCATATAAATTCAGAAGTTTGATCCTGGGCCAGATGGGTAACATTTTCCCCCAGAGGTAATCTAATTTTTGTCCATGTTTTCCCCCAAATCAGGAACTTTTTCTTAGAGATGGAAAAGACATTGGATAATATTTTTCCTCATCCCTTCTTTTTATAAATGAGGTGATTTGCCTTGACTAAGAACAAAGATAAGTAGCAACAGAGGTGAAATATGAATTGATACTTTCTAATTCTGAACCTTGAGCTAGACAAACCCCCCATAGAGGTTCTTCTTAGCCTGCTGGAGGCCTTCCTTTAGTAATTTCTTTGTGAACCTAGGGGAAAACTATTATCAATCAGGTTGCCCATCTGTTATCAGATTGCTCATAACAGACACTTAATTTCCCTTTGATGAGAGAGTGTTGAATGAATAATTTGTTAATGTGCTCCTCTACCCAGGTGTAAACACATTTTTAAAAAGTCTTTGCATTGTAATTGTATTTTCAGAAGAAAGAATGGATCATTACAGTTTAGTGGAAAAAACAGTTAACAGGCAGCCAGGAGATCTGAGTTCTAGTCCTGAGTCTGCTTCTAACTAGCTCTGTAATCCTGAGCAAAGCTTTCATCTCTGTAGTTCCATATTTATTTATTTAGACAATGAGAGGTTTGGATTACTGAACTCTTAAATTTCATTCAACCTCTAACATTTTGTGCACGTATAACAGTATAATGGAAGAGGTGATCAGGGGAATTATAAGAGAAGAACTTGATTAGGGAATCAATTTGATGAGCACCTGATAACTGCTATGAACATACAGAACTAGAGCCTTAGTATGTAATCAGAAGAATGTTTCATTCTATAGAGTATGAACTTTCACACTGGCTTTAAGGAAAACTGACAAAACCTGGTGGTTTCTAATGACTAGGAGAACCCTTGAAATATTTGTCAAGGAAAATTATAGGAGTCAAGACAGGAGCCATCCTTTTTGGTAAGCATATAAAGAAGAGTTACAAATCACTCCCAATTCCTTTTAATATTCCTCTTTGTCTTTCCCTGTTCTAATATGTAAAATATGACCCCATGCCCCACAAAGTCTTTCAAAATTTCTTCAAAAAGAAGAATTCCCAGATCCTACACAAGAACTCAAGGTAACAAATGCCTGAGAAAGAAAATGCAGAAGATGAAAAGAAATCACAGAATCCTATAAATGGGTGTTGAAAACAAATAAAGCACTCAAAATGACTCATAAACTCCTCCTGAACTGAAATTATATTGCTGAATAAGCAAAATTCCTTCACATTAGATTTACACTACCTGAATTATTTACTAGAAGAGAGCGGATGACAAAGCACAGTTCCATTGCTCCCCCAAGTCATGGGTCACCTTTGGGACTCCTCTGGTCCCAGGGTCACATGAGTGATTGCCTTCTTACTCCATGCTGTTCAGGAAAAGGAGAAAATCTTTCTTTAAAAGTCCAGGTTTCTGATGCTGGAATTTGGAAACTCTAGGACTCAGGATCACCTACAAGTTGTTTCCCAAGGTTGGTGATTCCTAGAAAATGTCTCTCTCTAGCTAGAAGTCTAGCATCTGGGTTCATGCCTAGAAGATTGACTTTTCTCCTCATCTTCACAAAAAGTTGAAGTAAAGGAACACTGTCCATGAACCACCATCCCAGAACATACAGGAAAGCACATATCTCCTTCTGCCCTGTGCTTCTTTGACAACTCTATCAATACTCCAGCTGCTATAGTCTTTTGGGTAGGAATGTCCATTATCAAGCTTATGTCCATATTTTTTACTCAGGAAACTATGGTCAACTTTAGTGGTTTTTGTTGTTGTTGTTACTGTTGTTTTGTTTTGTTTTTTGTTTTTGTTTTTATGGATAGCTGGGTGTCTATGGAGAGAATGATGAGTATACTATCAAATGTAGTCCACGGGATGCTTTCGTTGAATAGTATGTTTAAAACCATTTTACAGGTAAGGACTTGGTTAATAGTGGAGGGAAGAGGGACATATTTAGAACTGAATATGATGGTTTAAAAAAAGCATCAACAAAACATTTTCTAAAAACAAAACACCGGGTGTATAGTTTAGACAAAAACAATAGATTTACTGGTGAGCACATTTAACTCCTAGGTGCTTCTCCTCCTAAGGGGAAAGGAACTGCATGCTGCCTCCAAACCTCAAGAACAGATTTGTTCAATTGCTTTTGCACTGTCCTTTGAATAGGAGAAAACCCAAAAGCAAAATAACAAAGAGCTGCATGCAACTCTCCTTTATATGCTAAAATAAATGAGCAGTTATTGTAATAAAAAATCCTTCCTCCTCAATTTCATCCATTCTTACGAATCATAACTATTCAATCATTTAGAGGCATCCTGAGTTCCTGGAAATCAATTAAGAGTTGACAATTGTCCACGTAGCAAAATTACTCTTTGCATGTCCATATTCTGAGGAAGGGGGAGGGGCTGAACACAAAGACTCTAGCCCCATGAAATTGATCAGGGGCTCCCTGATTAATCTCCTTTACACTTATCAGCACCTATCCCCTTTTATAAGAATCTCAAAATGGTGGGGCAGCTAGGTGGCGCACTGGATAGAGCACTGGCCCTGAAGTCAGGAAGACTTGAGTTCAAATCTGGCTTCAGACACTTGACACTTACTATCTGTGTGACCCTGGGCAAGTCACTTAACCCCAATTGCCTCACCAAAAAAAAAAGAAAAAAAATCTAAAAATGGAATTTCAATCACTGTGGCAAGTTGGTTAGGGAAAAATGTTGGGAAGAAAAAGTTTTAATTATTCAAGAAAATTGCTGCATTGCTACATCTGCTTGCAATGTGTATCAGGTTGAAATTGCATTGAGGATTTATCTAGGTATTTAATTTTCCTTGCTATCACTCTCCCTCCTTCTTTTCTCTTGGCATGGTTGGTCTTAACACCACCTACTGAGCTTCACTGCCCCATGTCATAGATTTAGAGATGGAAAGTGCCTTACAGACCATCTCATTTACACCCCACCCTCCTCATTTTATGCATAAGGAAACTAAAAACAAAAGCATTTTTGTATATACTCAATGTTCTTAACTGCCATATAATATTTAGCAATATTATATACCTTCTCATATTAAGGAACTTGACAACAGCTATTTACTTTATGTGGGAGGTGATTTAAAGTATATCATGATGTGTGTTAAGTGTGCTTATCCCTTCTGAAAAGGCAGCAAACTTAAAAAAAAATATTGACATGCAACCTCTTAAACTGACCTCTAGTGGTTGGTAATGTAAACTACATATTTACATTTAGTGTTTATTCATTGGGCAAGTGTTCAAGTATATTTTTATACTTCATTGGATTTAGGTTATTGCTTCTATATATCATACTCTGGTCATAGCATCTGCTATTCATTTAATGATTACTATCTTCTGTTTTGTGTTGAGAATTTCCTGTGTTTATCTAGCTTCTCAAATGTTAGAAGTGCCAAGGAGACATCCATTTAGTTACTGTCATTTTTTACTTATTATTAAATCTCGAGCTCATGAAACCTAATGCCATAACCTTCATGATGAGAGAAACATCTTTCAGTAGATACAAAAATTGGATCAAGGGTTTTGGCTTCATCATATCATTGTATTGTTTTCTTAAATATGTGTAAAGATAGGTAGACAGATGGATAGACAGACAGACAGACAGACAGACAGATAGATAGATAGATAGATAGATAGATAGATAGATAGATAGATAAATAGATAGATAGAAAGATAGATTGATAGAGAGACAGACAGATTTATTTCATAAAGATAGAAATGTGTTTATGTATGGATAATAAGCAATTCCCACTGATATTTTATTTGTTCAAACTTCTATGTCTCTTGTTAATGATTTATCTTTACTTTCCCCTCAGTTAGGCAATTTTTTAATAGATTTGGTCCCTGGAATAGCTTTGATTATCTGTCATTCCTCCTTTCCTCCACTGGGTTGTATTCACCCAGGCATTACAACTACCCTTCTGGTTCATATCTCATGAATAACACAGGCCAATTCCCTTTCCCCATTCCCATTGATATTTGGCAAAAACCACACATATAACAAGACTGATTCTCCACTTTAGTTTCAGGAGGGCTCATTGGGGAACTCTTATGAATTCATTAAAGAGGATATTAGCCTCCATAAGGCGCCCTCCTTTTTATACCATCAGTTCCATGCAAGCACTGCAGCTATACAACTGGGGGTGGGGTTGGCTAATGAGGTCTCCTGGGAAGATTGAATACAGAATATAGAATGTAACTCAAAGGGACTTTAGATAGTCCAGCCTTCTCATTTTATAAATGAAGAAACTATACCTTAGATAGACTAAGTGATTTGTCAAGGTCATGCAGTCAGTTAATCACAGAATCAAAGACTCTGAAAACTGGAAAGGATATCAGAAGCTGTATGATAAAATGCATCTTCCCTATAATACACTAGGAAAGTGGTCATACCTTCCTTTCAGTGCAGACCTGCAACAAAGGTCTCCCTCCTGAGCTAATCCATTCATTCTTCTTTTGAGTTAGTATTAGGAAATTGTCTCCTGAGAAGTCTAAATTTAACCTCTTTGAATATTTACCTATTTCCCCCAGTTCTTCTCACAGATGACAAGGGACAGAGCTAATTTCTGATCAAAATAACACAACTGAATATCATACTTTAGATGTGGTCTAACCAGGGAAATGAAATGAAAGACAATCACCTCTCTAATCCTAGGCACTGTCTCTCTTAAAGCAGCCCAAATCTGGTTGAGTTCAGTCCACTAAGCCTTCATATCTTTTTTTCAAATAAACTCTCTTCTAGCCGCTCCCTCCCCCATCCTGTACTAATGAAGCTGATTTTTAAATCAAATGTGGAAATGTTTGTGAATCTTGATTCTATTATCACAGATGTCAGTAACCCCATTCCCAGTCATATCTGTATTTGCATTACCTTTTCCATCCCCAAAGCAGGTAAGTGTCATTGTTGAATGGGGGAATTACTTAGCTCCTCCACATCACTAGTCACCATCAGGCTACCTGGCCTGAATATGTATAGGCCAAACTACAAAGATTGTACGAAGATACATAGATTATATCTAACACAATGGCTAGAAGTAGGATTTTCTTATTTTCTTTCTTTCTTTCTTTTTAAATCTCAAGGACTGAATATCAACTTAATTCCTTAAGACCACAATAATAATACTGGCTCTTTTAGCACATACAGATTTACACCATGCTTGCTAACACAACATTCCTGTGTTTTCATCTCCATTGCAAAGATACTTTTCCTGGTATTCCTTGCTACTTCAAACAATTTTGTGAATTGAATAGATAAAGGAAATTTGGGACTCTTTTATGCTTTCAAAAGATAAAAAATTGTTTATTATCTTATTAATTCATTCCAGTTGAACCCTACTGACTCTAGAATCTACAAGACTGGTAAGCTGATTGGGGGAACAGAAGAATCTTGTCCTTCCTTTGTCCATTCCTGATCTGGGTGACCTTTGGGTCTATGGGCTAATTCTTACTCTCTTTCCTAAAAATAATCATAGTTCAAACTTAGATCCCCTGGGACACATCAGATATGATCAGAAATCCTAAGTATTATCAGGGTACATATGTCTATACATGTAGCCTTTGAGCCTAGAACTTCAGTCAGATCAACCCTACCCCATGTCCATTGATCATTGCAAGGCCCTCAGTAGTTTCTGTTACTGCCTTTACCTTAGTATCCTTGGATTTGAGAACATGGGTTTAGGCACGCAGAGACATACAGGAAAGGCAAGTTAAATTTATGGTGCTGGATTCATCTGTAGTGAAGACTGCTCTAGTCCTGCCCTCTCAGGTCTTGGCCTATTACATTTATCCCACTCAAGGTCCTAAGATACTCAGATACTATGTTCTATGCCTTTGGTTCAAGCTCCCACTGCTGCATTCCCCTATTCGTTATGGACCTAGATATTAGCAGCGCAGTTGTGTTTGGCAACCTAACACAGTTTGAACTGGCTGTGAAACCCAGATTTTTGAGCTATAGTGTGCAAAAGAGCTCACTAGACCTTTTGGATTTATTAGATTGTACTGACCTTTCACTGGTCACTGAGCCTCCCCTAAGAGTAAGGAGGCCAAGAAACCATGACTGAAGGGAATATGAATATCTCCATATATAATCAAAAAGCCTTCTCTTCAAAATATTCTTAGCTGATAAGAACCAATTACAGAATGTCTGCATACACTCTATAGTCTCTTCAAGAGTTACATATTACTAGTTGTGTAACTTTGGACAAATCACAACTTTTGTTTGTCTTCATTTCCTTTTCTGTAAAATGGAGATAGTAATAGCACTTACCTCCCAGGGTTGTCATGAGGATCAAATGAAAAAATATTTGTAAATCTCTTAGCACAGTGCCTGACACATAGCAGACAACGCATAAATTCTAGCTGTTGTAATTTTTATTATCATTGTCTAAGGTACTTTCCTTATAATTCATCATGTTTTCCTAAAAGCAGCTCCCTAGCATCCTACACATGGAAAGCTGTCTTCTCAAGGGTCTGAACACATTCCAAATGTATAATGAATTACACATTGCCAAAGTGAGGAGTACTACACTGTTAGGAAAGGCCTTAAAATAGGAAGTCAGTAATACCCAGTATCCTAACCTTGAAAGAAGGATAATCTAGGTTTGTCTGTATGTCCAGACTGCCTAAAACAGAGGCACCCTAAAAGGCCTTTGGAGCATACTCAGCTTGTCTAACATGGAAGCCGCTACATCCCCTATCACATGAGTAGGTAAGTCCTCTTTTGATTGGCTGCTGCATTCCTGAAGAGGCCACTCATGTTGTCTCCATATTAGGAAGTCTGAACATTCTTAGACAAACCCAAGTTATACAGGTAATCCAGTTTTTCAATGGATCTTATTTAAAATTATAAAGTAGCATAGGTTTAGATGTTTCTGGCCATAATCACTTATTTATAGTTGGATTATACCACAATTTCTTAAATGAGGGATGACCATGAAGACTCAAAAAAGGTGCTCTAAAATATAAAAAAATGTCCAAACTGATATTTACAAGTAAATATCAGAACTCTAATATGCAGACAAAAAGGAAAGGGATCATCTTAAAAGAGGAAGAGTCTCAGTTGCTGACATAATTAGCAGTTGTGTCACCATGTGTAATGTAGCCAGATCATGTCTTTTATCAGGGCCAGCCCAATCTGTCAGTAGTCAGGAATTTATTAAGCACCTACTATATGCCAGGGACTATTCTATGTAATAGAGATATAGAGAAAGGCAAACAACTATCCTTTCTCTCAAAGAATTCATAGTCTACTCTTAACATAGAAACAACCATATAAAAACTAACTATATGCATGACAAATTGAAGATAATTAACAAAGGCGCTAGCATTAAAGGGGACTGAGAAAGCTAAGTGTAGGCTAGATTAAAGTGGGAAGAGACTTGTGGCAGGCAGATCAACCAGTATACTATTGCAATAGCCCAGGTGATGAGGGCCTGAACCAAGGTGCTGGCAGCATCAGAGGAGAGAAGAAACATTTGTGAGAAATGTTATGAAGGTAAAATTGGCACTCCTTCGCAGCAGATGGAATGTGGGAGGTAAGAGAGGGTGAGAAGTCAGGGACAATACCTTGATTTTGAGACTATGTGACCAAGAAAATGGTGGTACCTTCAACAGCGAAAGGAAAGTTAGGAAGAGGGGATGTTTTGGGGAAAAGATAATGAGTCCAAGTTTGGACATGCTAAGTTTAAGATGTCAATATGACATTTGAAATATCCAATAGACAGGTGGAGATAAGACTAGAGATTAACAGAGAAGTTAGGACTGTATAAATATATGTGAGACTCATAAGCATAAAGTTAATATTTGAATCTATGGGAGATGATAACCTTATAAAGTGAAATTATGCAGAAGAATAGAGAAGTGCCAGGACAAAAACTTGCTACCTCTCCATTAGTAGGTATGGCGTGGTTGAAGATCCAGCAAAGGAGACAGAGAAGAAATAGTTTGATGGTTAAGAAGAGAATCAGGTAGAATACTGTCATGGAAACTTAGAAGGAAGGAAGCATCAAGGAGAAGGAGATGTTAGACAGTGTCAAGAAGTATGAAGGTCAAGAAAAAAAAACATATTAGGTTTATCAATGAAGAAATCACTGGTAACTTTGGAAAGAACAGTATTAATTGAATTATGAGGTAGAAGCCTGACTGAAAATAGTTAAGAAATTAAAGGTAAAGAAGCATAGAATAGGAATGGAGGCATTAGGTAGCTTTTTCAAGGAATTTAGCTAGAGAAAGGAAAAGAGATGAAAGCTAGCAGAAACACACACAGACACACACACACACACACACACACACACAAATATCAAAGATTTTGATAGCTCATCACTTCTACTGTTATAACCTCCTAATTGCCCCCCCCGACATTACTTTCCTTCTTCTTGAATCTATCCACGGCCAAAATAATTTTCTCAAGACATAGGTTTCAATATGTCACTTTTTTAAACAAAAGAACAACAAAAATGAGTAGCATCCCAATTCCTGTAGGATAAAATGTAAACTCCTTTGTTAAAACTTCTAAAACCTGGTACCTTTCACCTTTTTTCACCTTATTTCCTACTACTCCCCTTCACGAACTTAATGATTTAGTCAAACTGGACTACCAGCTGTGCTCCAAACTTGATAAACTAGGTCCCAATTAGCTCAAATAATGAAAGTGCATTCAAATTTGTGTTTCCATTATGATAGATCTAATTACCATATTTTTCATAATTGTAACTTTGAACAGTGCAAATTCAAATACATTCATCCACTTCACTGGATTTATTATTTGCATTAATTGGGATCTAGCAGATCCTTTTTTTCCGCATTTGTAGGAACCATTCCTGAGTCCTGCAATGCACTTCCTTTATATCTCTACATCTACAAAGCCTTCTTTTCCTTCACTCAACAAGGGTGGCAGTTGTCCCTGACAATATACAAGATACATCCTTAAATAGAATTGCATTTTTCAGGACTTCATTTAATATGTGAATGTTTTCATGCCCTTCAGCCAGTATTTATTTTCTTCACAATACTGCCAGGACACAATGCAACAAAGTCTCTCTATCTTCCTTCCTCAACACCTTTATCCTAAATATATAAACTATTTTCTCTAATCCTTGTTTATGAACTTTTGGCTCACCTGCATCTCTTTCATTTACCCACTACATCTTCCTGTAAGGCTTCCTCAAGAATAGCAATAGATATTTAAGGTTCTCATTAGAGAGAACCATTTCTGTAACATCTAACAAAGTTGTCTTTGACAACCAATGAATTCAGAAAATGGTGATTTAAGTCACATTTTCTATATTGATATCTCCTGAGAGGAGACAAAGGTCAAGAAATTCAATGTAAAGTGTATTCCTTTTTTAACTCCTATTTCCTTTCCTCTCTCCTTCCTTCCCTCTCTCATTCTCTTCCTCCTTTCCTCCCTTCCTTCCTTTTGCCCCTCTTCTTTACCTCTTTCCTTCCCTTTCTTCTTCCCTCCCAGGCAATATCTGGCTATCTTTCACACAGTCCCATTATTCAGATTCAAATTTGTAGTGGCTGTGTATATACTAATCAGTCCTTCATGAATATTTTATACATTTTCTTGGGAAAAGAAGGAAGAAAGGAAGGGAGAAAGGAAGGAAGGAAGGAAGGAAGGAAGGAAGGAAGGAAGGAAGGAAGGAAGGAAGGAAGGAAGGAAGGAAGGAAGGAAGGAAGGAAGGAAGGAAATGAAAAAGTTCATTCTTCTTTTTGGAAAGTGCCATGTTCATTCCTCTCTATGCTTTATTTTTTTTTCATGTTAATTCTTCCATCTAGATGGCCTTTTCCATTTTTCTCTCCTTACTCCATCAAACCTTCCCTGATGAAAATCTTTTCTCTCCTAAAAGCCTAAAGAGCTTGCTGTCTTACCACTAATTTCTTATTCAATCATATAACGCCTTGTATTATAACTTTTTAATGTATATATTTCGTCTCCCCATTAAGATCATAAATTCCTCCAGCACAAAGACGGCAGCTTCTGTGCTTTTTAAAATTCTTTCTCATGGCCCAGGAGAATAGTATTATACTCATACTAAACACTCAATAAAGGTTTTATAGGATTTAGAGCTGGAAGAGACCTTAGAGAGCACAGACACCAAGCCTCTTATTTTATGTGAAGGGTAGCTTAAATACTGGGAGGTTTGTTACTGGCCACATTTGCATGTCAAAGTCAGATATTTAGAACAAAGGTTTGGAGAAGGTTAATAGGCTCACCAATAGCTTTACTTAACCTTTATAATCTCATTATTTTTATGATAGTCCCAGAGAATCTGTGGAACACAGGGAAATTAAGGTGGCTCAAACACATTTTGTTGGAATATAATCTCCAAAAATGGCATGAGGAGGGAATGCAGATCAACAATTAGGAATTGACTGTAAATAAATTGAGAAGAGGGGAGGAAGTCCTAACCTTAACCAGAGAATTGTGAAATGTTAGACTTTTTATTACGGAGAGAAAGCAGTTGATCTTTTTATTAGTTGGATAGGTGAGTCATTATTCATTCATGTAGCATGTGTCAGGTACAGGGCTAAGCACAACTACATACAAACAAGATACATGCAGTATAAATTGGAGATATTCAACCGAAGGAAGGCACTAAAATCCACAGGGATTTTGAAAGCCTTCTTATAGAAGGTCAGATTAGAGATGAGGCTTGAAGGAAGGCAAGGAAGCTAGGAGGCAGAGATGAAGAGGGAGAGAACTCCAGGCATGGGGAGCATTTGTAGCGTATGCAGGGAAGTAAGTTATTTGGAAAGGTAGGAAGGTGCCAGGGTATGAGAGAATTTATGACTAAAAGCCAGGGGATTTTAAATTTAATCCTAGAAATGATAAGGAGCCACTGGAATTTATTGAATAGTGGAAGAATTAGTAGTTTGATCAGGCCTGAATTTTAGGAAGTTCAATTTAACAAATGAGTAGAAGGTGGAATGGAGAAGGGACAGAACTGAGGAAGAAGAACAACCAGCAGGCAACTTCCATAGTCAAGCTGTGAGGTGATAAGAGTGTGCTGCTCCTAAAAGGGCCAGACCCAGTTTAGCTGCTAGAGTTTATCCTCTGGGTTATAAAAAAACAAGCAAAAAATATTATAGAGTAAACATCCTTTTTCGGAGGTAAAAAAATAGTTGAGGACTAAAGGTGAAGCCCTGCGGAAGGCTTCAACAGATACAACATTACACCCAGTGGAGAACATCAGCAGTTTTCAAACTCAGTGGTGAGCATGCACAGCATAGAGGTATGACAGTGCCTCAAAAGATATCAACAGACTGGTCACTAATGTTCCCCAGTGGGTAATTCTTATATGTGTCCTCTCTTCTGCTCAATGGTGTGTGTTTTTAGGGGACATCCTTTATAGGTTTATGGAGGGAATATGCCATTACTATTTTTGTCATGCTTATAGTTTTGTTACGCTAATGTGTTTTTATCTTAATAAATACCTTTCCTTGGAGTCTTCCTGACAGAAAAAGTCTAGAAAAAATCTAGAAAAAAAGTAAGTACATCAGTTGGGTTTAGGAGCTATGATTGCAAGAAAATAGAGATTCAGAATATCTTCAGCTTTTCTGGGAGATTCAGCTTCTACAAAAAGATGAATAAATAGTGGCCAAAAAGATATTAAGATTAAGTAACTTCCCCAAGATTATTAATAGCATATCTCAGATCCAAACCCAGGTTTCTGAAATCCAAATCCAGGACACTGTCTTTAACTGAAATGAATTCCAAGTTAGGTTTAAGACAGGCCATTAAATGAATACTAGGTGTTAGAGAGATAATGATATGTGTGAGGTGTTAAATCCGTCATTAAGAACAAGACAGGCTATTGACCTCCATTCCGTGTGCCTGCATCAGTTAGGGGGAGGACTTCATCTAGTCATGTACTTGAAATGGTAAAATAATGAATTAGGCCTCACACAAGGCTGACTCAATAAAATCCAGGCATTGGGTTTCAGATGCCATTAGTCTTACTTTACTTTAAAAAGCATTTGGACTTAAGACAAGCAGAGTTTGAAGCCTCACAGCTATGAGGGATATCCCCTTTTGAACCCCTGCCTGTGTGGCTTTGATATCAAACATACAACAATGAATGCAGTGCGGGAACAGCTCTGCTAAGCCATGGACTTTTTGTTTTTAAATACCCATTTGGTTGCTTGTAGATGGTAACAATGGTCCAAGTGTCATTGGAGTCTTTAATGACAAGCACTGAGAGGGAAAAAAAAAGCTACCACAGTGGCAGCAGCAAAAGCCAAACAAACAGCAACAGTTTCATGCAGAACCACTTTTAAAAAATTACTAGGTTAATACAAAACATTGATTTTCCCCTTCCTAAAGCTGTTTTTGTATGTATGCTTTTAGAATCCATTTTTTTCTTTATCTCTGTGAAAGATAATTGCGGTAGGAAGAGAAAAGACCTGGATCCTAAATAAAGCATGATCATCCTGTCTCAAGCTTTTGTGGCTTTCAGAACACTAAGTTTGCAAGCCTGGATGACTAGGAGCATAGTAGAGTTATGAACAGGAATAGGTAACCTAGAAATAAGATAATATTTTAGGGAAAAGATAATACTTTTTTTGTTCCCATCTCACATAGTCTTTCTGCATCTCACTAATAAGTAAAGACCATTTACTCCTCTGAGATCAAACAGAATTTTGTTCTGACCCCTTCCAATGAATTGTCATATATTAATGTACATTATAAATAAGTTCCACAAAGGCAGGAAGTGAGTCTTATCTAAACTCTGTATCACCCCCAAGTGCATGGAAAATGTGTTTAATAGTTTCTGGTTGAATCAAATTTCCCATTTAGGAATGGGAGCTACAAAATGACACTAAGGAATCTGGACTCAAAACATGCTTGAATAGTTGGGGGAAAATATTGCATCATCCTTTGTCTAAACCCTAGATGTAAGGTCCTAGCACCACTCCAGTATAATCTAATCCAATTTGACAATCACTTATTAGACATCAAATATGCATTAGGCACTGTTCTGAAAGGTGGAAGTGAAAAGACAAAACCAAAAATAGTAATAAGAATAAGCTTACTCTCTTGTTGCTACATTTACTTATGTCTTCATTTATGTAGTTGTTGTTATTCAGACGTGTCTGACTCTTTGCGACTCTTCTTGGGGTTTTCTTGACAAAAATACTGGAATGGCTTGCCATTTCCTTCTTCAGTTCATTTTACAGATGAGGGAACTGAGGCAAACAAGGTCAAGTGACTTGCCCAGGGTTACATAGGTAGCAAGTGTCTGAGACCAGATTTGAATTAAAAAAGATGGGTCTTCCTGACTCCAGGCCCAGCACCCTAACCACTGGGCCACCTAACTACCCAAGCACAGACCCTATAAACACACAATTCCAAGGAATAGTCCCCAGATAAGTCTTCTTTTACATAAACTATCTTAAGAGACTTTCCAATACATTAAAAACATTCTAACCATAGGAAAGTTGTTTGACTTTTTGTTTTTTTTACAAAACTATGTCAATATTCAATTTTGCTCATTATTGTCAGCATTGACTAGGGGAAAAAACTGTAGGAGATAAAATCCTTCAAATATAGACAATAACTGAATTAGATTATCAGTACATAGTACTTAAATAATTATTCAATTGAAATAAGAACAACTCACACTTTATAATACATTACAATTTAAACCCCTTACAGTAATCTGGTGAGGGAGGTTTTCTTAAGTGGTCACAATGTGAAGGAAATAAGCATTTATATAGCACCTATTTTGTGCCAGGAATTGTGCTAAACACTTCCTCATAGCCCTACAAGGGAGGTGCTATGCTCACTTTACAACTGAGGAAACTGAGGCAAACAGAGGTTAAGTGACTTGTCCAGGGCCACATAGTAAATAAGTGTCTATAGTCAAATTTGATTCAGGTCTTCCTAACTCCATCTAACGCATCAGCTAGCTGCCTCCATGGCCAAGAGATCCAACACATAGTGGCCAGCTTGCTGGTCATAAGTCTAGCTTCTTTGTACTTATATAAGCTGGTACTCAAGCAGTAGATGATAATCTATTACCAGACATACAAGTGTTATTAACCCTGTTTCACGAATGAGAACTGGTATCCAATGAAGGGTTGTCCAAGGTCACATAATTAACTTGTCATTTATCAATTTTTATGTATGGATGTTTCAATAAACATTTTCTTAACTCTGACTGGAAGAGAAATTCTTATATGAATCTAAAGCCAAAGAAAATGTTCTGTTGACAACTTCATGTAAATCTGGGCATGGGTGTGTCACCTCCACATGGATGCATTTAGACATTCAACTCTTCAGCTTCTACTTAAACTACAGTGAGCAAAAGCTCAAGGTGAGGGTTGGGATAGAGTTTGGTTTAATAATAACTTTTTTTCTATTATATAACAAGTCAAACTTTTCAAAATCATAGTATTAGAATCATAATACCTTAGAGTGTGAGAAGGCCTTAGATATCTCAATCTATCCATGTTATAGATCAGATAGCATAAGGTTCAGAGATGTCAGATGACTTACTCAGGATCATGCATCTAGTTAGTGACAGAGCCATGAGCAGAACCTGTGTATTTTAGGGAACTAGGTGGCATAGTGAATAGAATGCTTGATTTGGAGTCAGGAAGACCCAAGGTCAAATCCTAACTCAGTTACTTACTAGCTGTGGACAAGTCACTTGGGCTTCATCAGCCTCACTTTATTTGTTGGTTCTTCTTTGACTCAGTGTTCTGAATTGAGACTTGGGAGGCCTGAATTTTACATCTAGTCCTGTCATTCACTGTGTGGATTCTGGCCTCCAGTTTTCTCATTTGTAAATGCAAAGCTTTATGCCTGTTAATATCTTTTTTTTTTCAGCTTTAGAATTCTCTTACCTATGGCCCAATGCTCCAAACTCTAATTCAAGATGGGAACTGTTTATCTGTTCATCTCCCTGAGGCAAATTATTATCTTTGGCTCATTTTGCTGACACGTAATATGCCCTTGGGAACTCCAGCATTTTTCATTTGCATCTACTCAAAGTTGCCTTTGGAAATCTCAGCATAGCTCATGTGTAAGTTTCCAAAAATGTGAGTAAAAAAGTTTCAGTGCCTGTTTAAACAATCAAGGTAACACAGGGGAACAGATATAGGAAAGCCTTTATTTCATCCCAAAGAAAATGCAAAACAAAGTAAAATAAAAATCACAAAGAACTAACTGGGGGCAGGAAATTTAACTGTCCACAAAGATGAAACTAACAGAAATTATACCTCAACCTACAAATATAAGCATTATCAGAGAAATTATGCAACACCATTGATTTGATTTGCAAATTGGTGTAAATTTATTAGTGCTGTACTTTCTGATCATGAATAGAATAACAGTTGGGTCTGATCAGTGTTGCTCTATATCTGTGGAACCTAACTAAAAGCATAGCACAACTAAAATGCTGCCAATTAGCAGAATGTTAGTTAATAGCATTCTTCCTGTAATGGTCTTTCTGATGTGTGCTCTAAGTGGAGAGATACCATTTAAGGGGGGAAAACATATAACTTTTAAATTTGTAAATCCTTATTAAAGATTATAATCCAAAGAAAGTTAACTGTCATCATTAGAGATGTTTGTCTTCCCTGAAACTTGGACTAAGGCTATGTGTATATTAAAATTTCTTTTTCCTTGGACTGTCTTTGGGAAAAAGGAAAACAAAAATTAATATGTAAGTTCTGTATGAAGATGAATACATGTAAATATATGTGTGTATGTGTCTATGTTTGTGTGTATGTATTTATGCATATATGTATGAATGTTCCAAGAGACACCGGATCTAATCACATGAGTAAAATGACTAAACATGTTGACAGGGAGATAATGGAATTTTTTAAAATTCCAAAAGGAATTTTTCTTTCATTACTTTTTGGAGAAGAAGGGCAGAAGATAGAGTCATCAAAGGCAGATTATTGATAAAAGGGAGAGAGTATGTTGAAGACCAAAACCATGAAAACACCATGATGATCACTTTCTGCTTCAGAAAGACAAAACATACTTTGTCTGCAGATCCATGAGATAGATGAATTGATGTTATATGACATTTCTAATTGCTTTCCTAAAATTATCAAAGTGGGGTGGGTAGAGGAGGGCAAGAAAAAGAGAATGAGAGAGGGATGAAGAGAAGGAGAAAGAAAGGAAGGAAAAAGAGATGGAGAAAAGCAACTGAGGGAAGCAGAAGCATACTACCACAGGGATTAAGCACATACACACACACACACACACACACACACACACACACACACACACACATACACACATTTGTCTCGCTTGATCAGTCATTCCAGCCATGAAAGCAGTGAGTCTTCATTCAAAAATATTTTCCCAATGAATCTTAATGGTAAATTATATTATGCAATGGCTAAAGTGGATATACTGATGTCATTGAACTAACATTGTATGATATTACTAGATTGTAGGAAAGAAAAGCTGATTGTCTAACCAGGCTTTGGTGTGACAAGATTTAGTGCTTACAGATATATTTGTATGCACTTTCAGTTATCAATTTATCCACGAAGAAAAGTTTCCATCCCAGGAGAATGTAAGGTCCTTGAGGGCAAGGGATCATTTCTTGTGTTTGCACAGTTTGCACCTAGTAGGTGCTTAATAAATATGTTTTGGAGTGAATTCTATTAAGATCCAGGTTGCTGTTGCAATCATTTTCATGAGGCCTATTTACCTTATTATGGCTCCTTTGCACTACTTGGCAGTTACGTCCTTACAGATGAGAAAAATAACAAAATGCTTGCAATCCCACAAGCAGAATTGAATTTATAGTTCGACTTTGACTCTTTTTCTGCACCTCAAATCCTGATAAAGAGCGATACCTCCCACTTTATAAACTTCTTTTAGGCCTTGTTTCCATTATATTTCCCAATGCTCATCTTTTATAGAGGTTTCCTTTTTATGACCCAGGCAATCCTAATGTTCCTTTACTGATTCTAGAGGCGGCAGTGGGAGACAAAATGGGTAAATTCTGAGTCAAGGGGAAGTTGCTGTGGTCAAGTTACTCACATCAATTGCTATAACCACAGCCCATTCTCTTCTGACTGATGCTGCTGGTAGCAGAATAAAAGTCTTCTTTGACAGCTGAGATATCCATACCTATTCAAAGCTGAGCAAAAGCAACATATGCATTGGAGATGACAGCTTCAGAAGTTCTTGCATATCAACATTTTGTTCACTTTTGTGAAGTTTTTTTTTTATCCTAAAATAGGGTTTGATATTTTTTTGTGCATACAGCAAAGATTTTTCATGTCAGTAAACATGGCAAAATGAATGAATATAGTACTCCATCATCCAGTGAAGCACCCTTTTAGTTTTTTAAATAATACTTCTATTAAAAATGTTTTCTTCCTCACCCCTTCATTTATTAAAGTAAAATTTAACAATATTGAATAGTAACATTGCCACATGGCATAGGCATCCCCAATTTCATGTTAATGAATACCCTTTTTAACATATTCATTTGGGGGGGGGGAATAGCTACTTGGAGGTACAAGGGAAAAAGAAAGAATAATCCCATTCTTTCAGGGCCAGTCTTAATTATTGTCTTTCAAATGCATTAGGCTATTTTTGAACAAGAGATATATAAAGTTCTAAGTATGAAAGAATTTAACTTCTGCAGGAGACCATTTTTCTTTATTTTATGCTTCCTTATTAGTTTGCATTTGATCTTAAAGGATATAAAATAGCTTATGTTTTCAACTCCATTACATCAAGGGGTAGCTCTGTGATTTGCTCTATTCTGGAAAATGAAAGCCAAGTAAACTTAACTAAATGTGATTAACCCACTAAGGGGTCTAAAAGCATCTTCCACCTGACATCAATTTCAACTTCGAACAGCAGTGTCTCTTCAGCACTGTTTCCAGGGCAATCAGTGGTGGGTCTAGTGAATTGCTAAAGACTACCTTGGGTGGGTGTCTCCACTAAATGGAGTAGAAATATACTGAACTGCTCAAAGTCAGGTCCAAAGTAACCAATCTTCCTGTAGAAACAGGCCAAATAGGGTTCCTCTGGGAAAGGCTAAAGATGTCTCCATTCCTCAGTAGATTTCCCCTATGCTTTTAGTCTGTGTGTAAAAGGGGCTACCAAAAGCTATATTCTAGACAAGGGATTTGGGGAAGTCTTTCTAAAAGCACCATGAAAGGTATTTTCAAGAGCAAATGAATTTTGTAATGTGCAACCTCTTCTTTGTGCTGGAACTATTTCAGTTATAATGTTTCCCTGGGTTCTGAACAAGATTTCAAAGCATTTGGGAGGTTAAGTCTAAATACTTAGCATTCACTCTATGCACATTCCTCACACATTCCTCAATTATATGTAAGGGAAACCAAAATGTGTTCAGGTTGTACAGCATTGGCATTGACATACTCGTTCATTATTTCCAGACACTAATCAATTGAGGGGCAAAGAGAGTATTAATCCAAATTACAAAATATCAGAGTTGGAAGGGATGATCAACCTCAACAATCCACGCTTGGACAAAAATCTCCTTTACAAAATATGCAACAAATCATCGACTAGCCTTTCCTTGGAGACTTTTGCCAAGCGGGAACTTCTTTGTTCAGTTCTTTCCTCTTTTAGATGGCTCTAATTACTAGGGAGTTTTTGTTTGTTTTCTAGGTAGCTATTAATGAAGGTCTATACTAAGCACAAATGGGACTAGAATAGAAGTTCTTAACCTTTTTTTATGAATGTCTTTTCAAAATACTTTAAATGCATAAAATTAATAAGATTTCAAAGGAAAACAATTATATTAAAATAGTTCTTGATTTTTTAAAACAAATTCACAGACTCCTCCCTGTCCACACACACTTTAAAATCTATCATTGGGCTCTGAAGTTGTCTGTAGGCCCCTGATTAAAAACCCCTGGATTAGAAAGAAGGGAATGGAGGCAAAAACATATTGTTGGGGTGCAACTTAGAGGACTTGGTGTGAGAGGTGTGGGTATGAGAGGTAAAGAAGAGAGAAGAATCAAAGGCAGGGCCAACAGAGGTGGTGCAGAGGATAAAGTTCTGTCCCTAGAGTTAAGAAAACTTGAGTTCAAATCCTTTCTTAGATACTTACTAGCTGTGTGGCCTTGGACAATGTCACTTAACCTCTGTTTTCTCAACTGTAAAAATGGGACCATAATATAACACCTAACTTCCAGGCTTGTTTTGAGAATCTAGAGACAATATTGGTAAAGCACTTTGTGCTTAACACAAAGAAGGTACTTAATCCATTCTTATTTTTTTTTCCTTTCAACATTTAAAAACCGGTTGGGGAGGGAGGGGATGCTCAATGGCCATAAGTAAAAACAAAAAGTCAGAAGGAGGATCAAGTTTCAGAGTAAGAAAAATAATCATAGGTTTATATTTGTGAAGTTTGATCAACCAATGGAATATTCATGTGCAAATATCCTATGACAGCTGAAGATTTAATTCTGTAGCTCAGAAGAAAGGTCAGCGCTAAAGACTGAGATCTGGAAGGCAGCTTTATAGAGGTGTGGTAGAAAGATCTTATCAAGGTAAGTAGTACAGAAAGACAAAAGAACCAAGGACAGAAGGTCAGAAAATGCCAAATGCCCACAAAGAGTTTGGAGCATCCTTCCTCCTGCTAAGTCATTTTTTATTATGCTCATCAGTAGGAAAAGAGACAGGTAGTATCTCTTTCATGCTTTATGTTAACTTGATGATGTTAAATGAGTTGGTCACGTTTACATGGTTTAATCTTTCATTTTTATCTTAAACCAGTAAAGCACTAATTCAACTTTTTCTTCACCTTCAAAGTATTCTGTAGTTGTCAAAATGATACAGCTTCTTTGTATGATTATGTATAATTTACCTCACAAAGTCTATCTTAATAACCCAGATGACTGGAGAAACCCTAAATCAACCTTGGAAATGGTATCCTATTAAGTAACATTCTCCCCTTAAATTCACATACCAAGGCAAGTAGTGAAGCACAAGGCCTGAATTGTTTTCTCCAGTACTTGTTTAAGATCTGCTTGATTTCAATTAAATTTCTATAGGAAAAAATGTTTGGTGTTAAAAAAAATCTGGATAAAATCTTTTTTCATTCAGGAGGTGCCATCTTCAGCAGGACTTTGCAGACAATATATTTTTATTATGTAATCAGAGGACAGTTTATGTTTAGGATAAAAGTAAATTGATGACAAAGAAATATTTCATTTAGACCCACAAATGTCAAACTTCAGCATTGAAACAGTGCTTAGATGGACCCACATAAGTATCAATCTTTGCCTCAAGCTTAGTGTTTATATCCATGGGTCACATGAAAACATGTCTCATTAATCTATTTTCTGACTTTTTTTCCATGAATAACAACTCAGGAAAATTTATATTTATACATATCAGTTAATTATCATCTTGTTAAAATATGTTAGAACTCTGCAAAGCAAGGAATATTAGTGTTTTCCTAATGTATAAGATATAATGTAAAATACCCGGGTATTAAGGAATTCTTAGGTAAATGTCTTGGGGAAAGGGATTCATTGGTTACAACTATGTTATTTTTTAATATTTCCATTCATGTAATCAACAGATTATAATGGTTCATGATGATGGAAATTTCATTTCCTCTCAAAATATCATTTTAATGTCAACGGCTCAGAAACCATCAGTCTTATAAACTTTTCTTAAAACAAAATAGGGGTATAACACTAACCCAGAAATATTTGTTTTGGCCTATGAAACCATGACAGTGTTCAAGTCATCTGTGAGGAAGAAAATAGATCCATATGTTTGTGGGCAGAGCACATGTGCTACTCCTTGACCCCAAATCCCTAATATTTGAGAGTGTGTGACTAGTTCAAAAAATAAAACAAAACTCTGAATGATCTTAATTCAGCATAGGCTTTCAAAGTTTGGCATTCCAGTTTCTGGGCATATGTGAAGGATTATAACGTGAATATAAAGAGTCATTCCCAAAGGGGCTTTCTTCTTGTCAAGGTGTGTGTAAAAATCGACATTAGCATAATCAGAGCATGTGCACTATTAGACTGTTCCCCCAAAGTCATTGTATTTCTTGTTTGAGTGAGCTTTACACAGTAAAACACAACCGTATGTTGCAAATAATGATAAAGCAACACCTGGAGAGCTAAGACAGCGCGAAAAGCTAAATTACATTTTATTCCTCAGTCTTGAAACACAAATAGAGAATTATTCAAATTAAGCTTACCTACTTTCCAAAACTCAAAATTTTAATATGTAATAGCACAGGGTAGTTTAAAAAAAATGCTAAGTCCAATAGTTCATACAAGGGTAGAATCAGAAAGCTGATTGATGTTTGTTGTTTTATTGGGGTACTTAATTGTGGTCCATAAAAATAGCAAAGGGGAAAAATACTCCCTCTATAACTTATGATTATTTGGTGGATATACAAGGATTTCTCCAACTGTTCTGAAATACTTAGCTTTCCTCATTTCCAAAGATTATATACTGATAGTCCATGCCAACAAGGCTTTGAAACAATCTGGAGAAAATACAAGGAGTTCAAAAGAAAAGTCACCTTACGTAGAAGGCTGAAATGTCATACTCTATTATATATATTTAGTTAACAACAGCTCCCCACTCCTGATTGCTCCATGATGTTGTCCCATGAATAATATATATTTTATGTTAAAAATATAAAGTCTTATTTATATGCATGAGTGTGTGTGTGTGTGTGTGTGTGTATGTCAAAGCATCATGGGCCAATCAGAAGTTGACAGCTGTTCTGATAGAATATAAACATAATAATACCTTACGTTTTAATAGTGCTTTACAATATACAAAGCACTTTCATGTGTTATTTGATCCTCACAACAACCCTGTGAGGTAGGCAGAGTAGGTATTATTATCCCCATTTTGCAGATGAGGGAACTGAGGCTCAAAGAGTTTAAGTGACTTGCCCAAGGCCACATGACTCATAAGTAACAAAGTTGAGAGTAGAGCCCAGGTCTTTTAACTCCAAGACCAAGGCTTTTTCCAACATACCACAGATTTGCTTACAGATGGGAGGAGGGGAGGACTGGGGTTGGGAGTGGGGGTTTGTAGGGTGGTGATAATGGTGGTGGGGTGTGTGTCTGTGTGTCTGTGTGTTTGTGTCTGTGTGTATAGAATTTGCCAGGGTGATTTTGCAAAGCCTGAATAATTAATTAATCAAAATATTGGCTTAGCAAAATATTTCAATAGTTCTAATGAGGAGCTTCTAATATGTAAGGATAGCCATCAGAAAATATATTCATTGTCTGTTAATATTTTTGGTGTTGTATATTGTTACTATGGGTCATGCATCTTTGTCATGATTGGTGGTTCTTCATATCTAAAGGCTTGACGGGGAGCAAGAGAATATAGGACAGAACATAATTTGATCCAATAAATTCCAAAATATGGTGTAGTTTGGCCAAGTGACAAATCAAATTTCATACTCTTCCAAAATTAAAAATCAGAACATTCTGGATCTGAAAAGGACCTTAGAAGTTATCAAGCCTCCGACTGAAACTGTATCTTTGTTGTTTTAATCTCACAATTTATATCATTATTATTTAAATCTCTTCTCTTCTCCCCTCAAAAAATTAATTTATCTTATATTTGTCTGAACAAAATTACATGGAATATAAATCATGAGACAGATCAAGAGGAGGGGAGAAACTGGTATTATTAGTCATTATCTCTTTTGACCAGACCCCTAACCTATAGTTGGAAGGGAAATTAGAGGCTATTTAGTCTTCATCCTTTCAGGTCCCTTCTAACTCCAGAAAACTCTGATAACTAATTACTAAATATTATGAAGACCCATTTGTCACTTTTACCTTATTAACTATCTTTATGAATTTTGCAGATATAATAATTTAATCATCTATATGAATTTGAATGATCTTTACATGATCCATAAAGATAGAATTCCTTTCTATGTTTATTTCCTCTTCTTGGTTTTAGTAAGCTTATGATACTTGAAAATGAAAAGAAATAAAAAACAGGAAGGGAAAGGACAGGGAAGGAATTAGAATAAGAGAAGGCACCACAGGGATGAGGAGAGTACAGAAACAACAAAGATATGAGTGACTGCCAAATAGAGTTGGGTCCAACTAATATCAACTTTGCCATTTGGAATTTTTTCCTCTTTTATTGCAGAAATTAGCGTTTTCTTTTATAAAATGCTAACTAGCTAACAAACATGAGGCCCACAGCCAATATTCTTCATTCATACTGATCATATTTTCCTTACCAGTAAACTTATTAGTCTGAAATAGAAACATTTTTATGATGTTTGATTCTCATTACAGTGTGCAGCATAGAATTGGTTACTAATCACTGAATCCAGGAAAAGAGTTACTTAAACAGTTGCAGAGGTTAATATTTCCTTCTGTTGTGGTTTTTCTTCTGCCCATGCCTCTTCAGCTTCACTGAGTATACAATAACTTTTAAATCATTCATTCTACCTAGGAGAAAAGAGAAACTCTCCAGTTAAAAAAAAGAAAGAAAGAAAGAAGAAAAAAGGCAACAGAGACAACAGTCTCTGCCCTCAGCAACAGTGCACATTTGGTGCTCAGAAGTTGCATACATAACAGTACAGGCAGCAAATCCCCATGCTCCATCATTTTCTTATGGAGAGAAGAAGAGGGGAGGGCAAAAAGGAACTAGGCATACAGGTCCACATCAGGCAAGCCTGGTGTTTCAGAAAAATTTCACTCAATTTAATTGAAAGCCCAGGTGGGACAAGAATGAAGAGGTCTGCCATTTCAGCAGAGTGCGGGCTAAAGTCTCAGTCTGGGCTTTCCCAAGTCATTCCAGAGAAACTGGAAATACAATGCTCACCTCCATTTAGATGAACACTCCAAGGTACCATCTCTACAAACATTACACTTTAGTTATTGGGAATGTTTGCATTCATCTGCCTCCAAATAAGATTTAGGGGAAAAAATGTTGCAATAATATATCATTGTTTGGCTTATTAGGGTATTGTTAATGAAACGGTACCACAGAACTTTATTAAGCATTTAAAAAATATACACAAGGAACAATAGCTTCTTTTTTTCTCTGTATTTTCAAATTTTGACTTTCTTCCAATCAAAGAACCCAATTTCACACATGAAAAGGGCACTTGTTTCTACAGTGACTGTGTGCAGGCTTGCTCAGTTCCCAGCACTATTGCCATCCCTTATCATTGCCATTACTTGCGCTTATATATCCAGTTGCCCAGGAAGCAAATTCCAAGAGTGCTCATCCCTAACTTGTTCTTTCCGATTCTAATTCTCCATAGAGTTCAGCTAACTTTTTAAACTCTGGTCCCCAGTCACCAAGATAATTATAATCCTGGTCTGAGTGTGTAGTTGCTGAATCCAGGGAGCTGATAGACCCATCTTCAGATCTATGGCCCTCATATGCATATGTCTGTAGAGAGTCATAGGGAGGGACACTGGGGTCAAGGTCTGCCTCTGCCAGTCTTTGTTTAATAAATTCCTGAACATCTATACTCTCAAGAGCGGACGAAGGCTGGTGTCGGGGTGTAAGCATCACTTCAGGTCGAACATCTCTTCTATATTTCAGCTCCTCAGCAGCCGATGGGTTCCTCAGGGCTGTGATGTCAAAGGCTTCGGTATCTTCCTCCCCACCCCCTTCATCATCATAAGTGACAACATTTTCCCGCACGTCCTCCTCTGAAATGATCAAGGGCTCTTTCTTGCTGCGTCTGAGAGTGATGAAGAGAACCACGATTGCTGAGGAGAAATTGGAAGAAAAGTTCAGAGTTAGAAATATTAAAAGGCTAAAGTTTATATACATGGTCTAGGAATGAGAGACAGTGGGTTAGGCTATTGGTTTGTTACATTTTAATAGACCTTACTTAAAGAGATAATCCCAAAGGGAGGTAGGGGAGGACTTAGACTTCTCCTTGTTTCTCTAGTTAAAATGTAGCCTTTCTTCTTTTTTTCTTTCTTTCTTTCCTCACTTAACCCTTGCAAATAACATATCATAATATAACTCAATAATTCTTTGTTCCGTAAGAACATGAGAACATGTAAACATATATAGTACAATAGGCAATGCAGGCTTTCCCTTGCTGTAGCTGGTAATAACTAGGTGGCACAGTAGAGATAAGGCTGGGCTTGAAGTCAGTAAGATGTAAGTTCAGTTCGGGATTCAGATATTATCTGTATGATCCTGGGAAAGTCACTTAATGTCTGTTTGCTTCAGTTTCCTCAACTATAAAATGGAGATTATAATGATAGCACCTACCTCCCAGGGTTGTTGTAATGATCATATGAAATAATATTTGTAAAGTACTTAGCACAGTGCCTAAAGACTTAGCATTAGGTGCTATATAAATATTAGCTATTATTTATCTAAGTTTTATGTTTTATAAAGTACTTTGCTCACAATCACCACATGAGGTAGCTAACAGATATAATTATCCCCATTTCACAGATATGGGAACTGAGATCCTCAGAAGTGAAATAGTTTATGTAGATGAACCAAACTACCAATTGTGACAGGACTCAAACCCAGTTCTTCTGATTTTAACACAATTACTTTTAGAAATTATGCCATGCTTCCTCTTGGATGTTTCTAGCAGAACTTGTTAAATTTCAAGATTTTTAAGGCCTCTATAGGGAAGAAAGATAACCAGAGTGGATTCAGGAGACTTATTCTGATGTGGAAGTTGATACTGAAGTCAGGTTTATCCAGGAGCAGCAAACTGATTTATGAACATACTCAAGAGGTTTTTTGTTGTTGTTGATACTGTTGTTTGGTTTTTTGTTTGTTTTTTAATGAATTTAATAATGTCTATGGCAAGGCACAGGAAAGAGTGATTCCAGAAATTAAGATTCCTAGAATATCTCCTACCCTGAAAGTCATTCAGAACTTGTAGTAATAACTATATTGACACATTTCCCTTTTTGGCCTCTGATAATATATATACTGGGTATAAATATCAGGTGCTGAAGAGTTGATCATTTGCATTTAGAGAAGAAGTTCCCTTCCTAAAAGTTCATTACACCAATGAAAACAACACAGAAATTCAAATAAAAATGAATATTATATATGTGTATATAAATGAATATTGTGTGTGTATATGTACATATACATATGTATTGTGAGAAATGATTTTTCTTGGTAATAGGTGTCTTAGAGACTCAGAGCCCCAGCTCCTTTCTGAAAAGTTCTTCAGAAGGACATTACTGAAAATAAGATTGCATTGAATCTTATCTGGTCAAACTCCAACCTAGGCCGGAATTGGTTTAATCTGCTCAGGTTTGAGTGGAGACAGATTCTTCTGCCTAGATAGACCAAGACTGGGAGTGGCTTGGTCTAGAAGCTGGGTGGTCTGATAGAGAATGGTGGTGGGATGAAACCAGCCCCGGCTGAAAAGGTATTGTATCAAGATTAAGTGACCTAAATCAGTTACTCAAGATTTCATTTTAATATAGTCCACCTCCCAGTGTGTTGATCTTTGTGAGTGAGAGTTGATTGGCACCACTTGGGAGTACTTACTCTTCGAAGGTCACATAACCCTGTACCCCCGAATCCCAAATCGAGCCAGTTATGGACTAGCCCTCTTGGGAGAGTGGAGGGTGGAGGGGGCTAGCTCTGGACTGTAACTCCCATCCAATGCATGCCAAGCCAACTTGAGAGAAATAAAAATGTGGACACACACACCCTAATATGTTTGTCTCTTTCTTAGAACAAACTGTTCTTAAATTGGGGTTCCACAGTACATATGTTAATTAACAGAAAAAGTTAATTTAGCTCAATAAATAGAGAGCTGGCCTTGAAGCCAGGAAGATCTAGGTACTAGAACCACTTCGGACAAATACTGACTCTGTAACCCCAGGCAAGTCACTAAAATTCTCAATTCTCTAGGCAGTTGTCTAAGACTGAGTTGCAGAGATGGTGCTATCATGCATTGTTAGAAGGGATTTCTTCACCTGGAGTTCCCTCTACAAAATGAAATCATAGGGTCAGTCCCTATTCTTATATGACTAAAACTAAGGCTACAAGACAAAAGCAAATATTGGAGTTCAGTTTAATTATTTCAATTATTTCATTATGCAGGTTTACTTGTATTACACATTTATACTCCCAGCTGATAAATGGATAATCTACTCAGGCCTGCTTGTACATAGTAAATGGATAATCCACTCAGGCCTGCTTGTACATAGGCAGTATAGTCTAGACTTCTGTATCTAGTAGGAGGCAGAAGGATGGAATGGAAAACAAAACAATAACAACAACAACAATAACAAACAGGTTTTGAATCAGAGGAGCCAGGTTAGACTCCTATTTTTGCCACTTCCTACTTAGCTAATCTTTATGTGAAACTGTTTCCTCCTAGGTAAAATAAAGGGTTGGGACTAGTAGTCTAGACCTTTAGCTTATGTCTTTCCATCTTCATGACTATCATCCTAAAAACATCCCTCTCCTACTTCCATCCCGTTCCTCTTCACTCTCCTGGAATCGCTCAGTCTGAAATTCCCACATCCATAATTCTCAAGGTTATGGAGCTAAAGCCCTACATACAAAAATAAATGTTAGGAAAGGAAAAACAAGATTTCACTATTTGTTATTAACCCCTTAACTTGGCAATTAACTAGTAAGCATTTTATGAGCAACTATGAACCTGATATTATATACAGGGAACAGAATAAAAGAAGATTATATAGATAGGATCCCTACCCTTACGGAATTTAAAAGCAATCAGGCCAAAAAACAAAAATAAAACAAAACAAACAAACAAAAACCTATCAGACCTAATTGGATATAAAAATAATGCTAAGTGCAATCTAAAGACCTAAGGCAGTAGGAGTTTGGGGGTTCCTGTATTGTTAGATTTTTTTGGCAGCTAGTGGTACAGGCAATAGAGTTCTGTGCCTGGAGTTAGCAAGACCTAAGTTCAAATCTACTCTCAGATATTTACTAGTTATGTGACCCTGAGCAAGTCACTTAACCTCTATTTGCCTGTTTCCTCAACTATAAAGTGAAAAAATAACATACCTATCTCTCAGCGTTATTGTGAGGATCAATTGAGACAGTATTTGTAAAATGCTTAGCACAGTGCCTGGCACATGACAAGTCCTATATAAATGCTTATTCCTTTTTTGATTCCCTTATACATGCCTCTCATAAGCAGCAGAAAGAATCCTATATTTAGGGTCAGAAAACCTTATATAGAGAAAAGAACATTGGAACCTACCTCTATACTTGTGATATGACTAAAATATTTCCCTGAATGCAGTACTTATGTTTCAAAGAAAAGATTTCATACAGAATTTTTCTTTAGCAAGAGTACGAAAACCCTAGTGCCAGCTGAGGTATACAATAAATGTATACATGACTATATAGCTTAGGGAATGGCCAGGTACCAGAAAGCCCTGACATTTACATTTTAGTTAAAAAGCAATATAATTCAAAAGCTCAAATAGCATCTGGAAGCTAACTTATTTCATTCTATCTGCTGATTTAGATTTACCACCTACTATATTTCTCAGGCCACAGTTATGATTAAATGAGGAGGCTGTTCTAGATTGCAACACCTATTTCTGCTGACTATTTAATTTATTGTAGTACAACATTTTTCCTTCGTTCAATAAATCAACCACTTTCTACAGAGAAGAGATGGTTGGTGGTTAATGTCAAAGGGAGTTATGGGAGTATACAGAGAGGTAAATGAGGTCAGTGGAATTTTAAAGGGTATGGAGCTAATTTAATGTCAGTCATCAAGGTCTGCTGGTACTAGACATGATATCCACAGTATGTAACATTACAAGGGACTTTAGTGATCATCTAGTCATAGGATTTAGTCCATGCTTTTCATTTATTTTACGGGTGAGAAGACAGAGGCTCTGAGAAACTGACTTCCCATATGCTTAATGGAAATTAGGACGTGACATGCAAATACATATTGTTTAAGTATGCTAATAGCTATAAAAAAAAAGTCCTTTAATAAAATGAAGGATCAATTTATGCTAACACTAAAAATATAGGATGAAAACCATTCTTTCTTAATATGCTGTAATATATCTAACTTAAACCAAGATCTAGAGTTCTATGAAAAATACATGCAATTTAGAAATATTCCTAGTGAAAAAAGGTATAAAACAGGGAAGTCCACTATCATTATTTCTATTTCATGTTGTTTTAGAAACATTATTAGCTACTGCAAACAAAAAAAAAATGTGATGCACAAACTAAGGGAATAAGTATTGACCATACTGAGGCTAAAATATCATAAATCTTTTTCAGAGACGAAAGGATGGGGTTGCTGATGTTCGATTGTTTTTTTGTGTTTCTGTTTGTTTTTTATGTTTCTGTTTTTGGTAATCAAAGAATCATAATACTATGGATTTACTGAAGAACTGGAAAGGAACTTAGAGCGAATGAGTTTGACCCTCCTTTATTTTACAAAGGGCAGCTAGATGGTGCAGTAAATAGAGTACCAGGCCTGGAGTCAGGAAGAGCTGAGTTCAAATTCATTCTCAGACATTTACTAGCTCTTAACTCTGGGCAAGTCACTTAACCCTGTTTTCCTCAGTTCTTCATTTGTAAAATGAGGTGGAGAAGGAAATGGCAAACCACTTCAGTATCTTTGCCCAAAAAATCCCAAACAGGGGGTCACAAGGAGTCTGAAGTGGCTCAACAATAACATCTTCCAAACGAGGAAAGCATTTCAGAAAGATTAAGTGACTTGCTACCACAAAGTTACAAAGGTGGCAGAAATAGAATTTAAGCCCAGGCACCCTGTATCCATATCCTTTGCTACAGGGTCACTTTGTAAAGTATATTCCTTCAGACAATTCAGACAGCAAACTACTTTGTTACCTCCAGTACAATGTCTTCTTTGTGTACCTGCTCTTCTGAATTTCATTTCTCTTAACTGCCATTTCCTCTTCCTCATAAAGTCACCAGGGATTGAGATGCCAGAGTCCAAATTAACTGTTCTACTGTCATCATCAATCACAGCATTATAGCTTTAGAGCTGAAAAGGACCTTACAGGGCATTTTACAGACAAGGAAATTGAGACCAAAAGAAGTTAACCAGCTTGCTTAATGTCAAGTGGTAAATAGCTGAATGAGGATCTGAACCCAGATACTCTGAAAAAATCCACAACTTTATTATACTGTTTTCCTGTTAAAAAGAAGTTATCATTATGTAAACATCAGTGGATTATGAAAACATTAGTGGATCTATTCTTCTAATCTTTCCCTCCTTGTCTTTCAAGTTTCATTAATAAATGTTCTGACTCAGTTGATCTCACACTAGACTTTCTTTAGCCTCTTTCTCCTATTCATGGCTCTTCACTTTTTTGTGAAGTGACACTACTCATAATTTCCACTGTCCTTTTCTGTAACATTTTGCAAATGAGTGGACATTCTAAACCAATGTTGTCCTCAAATGTCATGTCTCTCTGCCAGGTAGAGATCAAGTATTCGCTGTTTTTCTAATATCATGAGCTCTTTTTAACTTCCTGATTATAGCAGTTACTTTATATAATTAAGTATGATAATTGCTGTAAATGTCTTTTCATTCAAATGATTCCCTTTTTATTTATTGTTTTCAATTGGTTGCTTGAACAAATTAGGTTAGAGCCCTGGTAATTCTATGTGGTATCTTCTTCTAAACTTAACCCTTCTTTCTAGTTTGATGTTGACTTTGTTGCTTTAACTGATCAATTTTTAAAATGCACATATACTGCTGATTCAAAGATAACCCACTCATTAATAACTAGTTGTTTGATATTTGTTAAAATATATTGTTTCTGTTTTATTGTGTTTGGTCCCTTCTGACTCCCCTCTTGAAGAAAGGATGTATGATTGTAAACTGCAATTCAAGTTGATAAATAACAACTATTTCCACTATGCTTATTATTATTTCATTTTCTTTATTGTTCATCAGGAGCACTGAAAGTCGAGATGACCCATGATACCACGTTTCTTGTTGCCTTTGAGAGTGTGATGAAACTGACTTTATCAACCCCTTTGTTTGCCTGTCCAAGAAAATACAAATGCTGTGCTTCCTTTTAGCTAAAAGTTATTTTTCCCCAGTTTAATTTGTAGAAAGAATGTCAATCTTAACATTGTTTGTTTTCTCCAGAAATATGTTAACTTTCTGTTCTTTGGACAGGGATCTCATGTATTAGGACCATGAAATAGATGACTGGACCCCTATTTTACCCTAATAAGTATTAATCAGCTAATGATTCCATAGGGACAGGGATTGTTAGTAATTATTAACATTATTCTTATTTATCAATATACATTTAGCCAGTCAACTAATACATGTATATTCAGGAATTATTAAATAGGATAGCTTCCTTCTTATAAAAGGCCCAGAACTCTTATAATAGTTTCCAAATTGTATATTCCATAATCAGTTTGCTTGCTATGAAGTTCATTTGCTTAATCATAGAAAGTCAACTAAAGGACCTCCACCCTTTCTTCCTGCTGAACAGGGACCAAGCCCAATGTGACAGAGGTGAACTAATGATGTGGAAATTACCTCAGCCATTCCATTGCTGCTCCAACCTTCATCACCCCCTTATTGCCCAACATGAGGAGATGGTTATAAGCATTTGGTGAATGAGTCGTCCTAGTTGCCAGCTTCTGGCCTGCCTTTCTACTAGCCCGTTAGTCCATGTAGATATTTTGACATCTATTTATGAACCCAGCCCATAGGTCTGCTTATTAGCTTGGTAGGACCTTCTGAAAGGTTAGATAGGTCTGTCATGGTTTGTTCATCAGCCTATTTGTCAACCCAGGGGATTCTGTATTTTGTACAGACCTGCTTGGAGGGTCAAGGGCAAGGTCTATCCACCAATTAGATTGTATTTTTAATTCACTTCATCTGTATTGTTTGAGTATTAAGCACTATAAAACTAAGGCCCTGGAGAAAGGGGGGCACCTCAAATTGTGAGGAAGTTCTGAGGTCCTATTCATTAAAGTGGGTCAGGTCCCTTTAATAAATGACTATTCATTTGGAGCTCTGCTTAAGTGGTTTTTCTTGCAGATTGGATATTTTTGGGTCCACAACCAATAGTTAAACCAATATTTATGAATTCTCAAAAAACTATGATACTTAATGTTTTCTGTCACCTTTTTTGTTATGTTCCTATTCATTACCAAACAAAACAAAACTAAACTAAAAAACAAACAAATAAAAAACATGAGTCTTACAGAATGAAAGGACAAAAATAGGTTGTAACCTGCATCCAAGAGGGGAGTGCGTACAGGGATAACCAAATATCAAAGTGGAGAGGGGGAACATGTTAACTTAACACCCTCTCCCTCAAAAAAAAATAATAAAATTCTTGAAGACAAATGGGATAAATTTGGTTATATAAAATTATTTCCACAAAAATTTTATCACCCAATAAAAGAAACCTATAATTAATAATGATGATAGTAATAACTGACTGACATGCAGTGTTTTATTTCTGTTTGTTTTTTTGTTTTTGGTGAGGCAATCAGGGTTAAGTGACTTGCCCAGGGTCACACAAGCTAGTGTCAAGTGTCTGAGGCTAGATTTGAACTCAGGCCTTCCTGAGTCCAAAGCCAGAGCACTATCCACTGTATCACCTAGCAGCCCCACAATGTTTTATTTCTACAAATGACTTTATATATGCCATCTCACTTGTATAGTATAAAAGTCTTGGAGATAGGAACTACAGGCTTATTTTTTCTCTATTTTAGAGATCAGGCTCAAAGAGTGAGCATTCATGGTCACATAGTGAGTATCAGAAGTAGAATTTGAATCCAAGTATCTCTAATTTCTTCATTAAATTCATCAAACATTTATTAAATGTAGAAGGCACTGTATTATATGAGAGGGATATAAAGACCAAAACAAAATAGTCCTTGCTCTCCAATTTATATTCTACTCGGGATATACAAAGAGTACACAGATAAGTTGATGTAAAATACATACAGTGGGAGCCCAAAGTTATTTGGGGGTGTGGTGAAAGGAGAATGACAACTGAGGGGCCCAGAAAAGGCCTCCTGCACTTATCCTAAGTCTTGAAAAGAGCCACAGAATCTAAGATTCAAAGACAAAAAGGGAGGAAATTTCAGACATATGGAATTTCCCATGCAAAAGGGAAAGGAAAGGGAAATGAAATGGCCTTTATGGGAAATAGTAAGTAGGCTAGTTGGGCTCAAAGCATTCTTGTTCAATGAAAGCAATTTTTAACAGATAAGGAGTTCATAACTGAGCTACCTTATTTTGGTTAACTGGTAAAGATAATACAACATCAAAAATATCAGAGATTCTCTCTAACTTGAGTAGAAGCAACTAATGAGCAAATTTGGAAGGATTCTACTGTTCTATTTTCCTGTGACCTCAGCACAGGGACCCAGTTGGCTATCAGCATAAAATCACAAATGTATTACAGAGGAGTATGGCATATGGGATTACAGGTTAGGGAAGTACTGTACTGTATGTAGTAGGTAGGGAACTGGGTTCAAATCCCACCTCTGAGATATTCTGGCCTTGAGACTCTGAACAAGTCATTTAACCACTCATGGAAGTAGCTGAAGAACAGTTACTGATCTGCATTACTATCTTCCTCACCATTACTTTCTGAACTAATGAAATCACAGTACTCAACCCACTCTCCCTTTAAAAACAAACAAACAAACAGAACAAAATTTTTTTAAAAAGGGTGAGGGTGAGAGTATCTCCCCTTTCATCCATACATTTATCTGAATGGGAAAATGAAGTCTTCCTTATAACTAAACAAAAGAAAAAGTGAAGTGAAAAACCAAAACAAAATAGAAAAGGGGCTTCTTTGTAAAAACAAAGAAAAAGGTTTTGAACAGACAGAGGGGAATGATAGCCTTTGTCGTGGGGCTGGAGAGAAGAATGTGATGTGACAAAGAAGAAAAAAAAGGAAGAAAAAGAATCACTGGAAAGATAGAGCTAAATAAGAGATATGAGTCTATTTCTTTTGAGAAAGAAGCAGTTGTCTGTCCTCTAAAGAGTGGTGAAAGAACTATTGCTACTGCCAAGTGAGATATCATCTACTAAAGGTCACAGGAAGGAGAGACAAATAGGGGTACTTGGTGACTCCCTGAGATAAGGGGTAAGGAAGTAGCTGTTCATTAATTTGGTAACAAGGAGAGATTTGTAGTTTTCCCAAGTCGCTGATCCAGGATGAGGCAGAGATCCTTCCCAAACCATCAGACTAGAAGACTATTATCCATTTACGGTGAGTTAGGTGGGGATAAATGACACTGTCACATGAAACCTAGAAAACGTTTCTAAAGTTTATGAAATTTTTGGAAAGAAAATGAAGACTTTAGGGTCATTTTCATTACTGCTATTATTTGAAGTCAGGGTCTTCTGAAGAAAAAAGGCAAATTGGGAAAGATGGCTAAGAAGGTGTTATCAGAGAATGGTATTTGGATATCTGTGCTGTAGTTTAAAATGCATAGGTAATAGGATCCTGATGAAGGATGGGGTACACTCGGTTGCTGGCAAAATCATATTTGGGGACCACTAGGGTCATGGAAAGATCTACATTTTTCAAAAAGAATAAATTAGATAAATGAGAGGGGACAAATGCAGTAGCATTGGAATTGCAGAAAGGCAAACAAATTCTCAAGGATTTCTTCTAACTACCTGTCTGTTTCCTAGCTGGCTGGATTCTGAATTGCAAAAGACCTAACAATGCCTGAGGCTTTTAACTTTCCAGATCTGAGACCCAGACATACCAGAGAAGCTCCAAAATTAAACTATATTGTAATTGAAAACTGGAATGTAGTAGAGAGCAATAATCAGCTAAATGCCCAATAGAGAGTAGAAGTAACCAGTAAAAACTAATGTGATGACAGCGCATGATGGCTCTCAAGTACAAATTGCCCCTGACCATGTATGTTTTCTCACCACAAGCGGTGCTTCCATGCGTACCCCTTCACATGAGTTATTTGGCCATACATGTTTCTTACATATGTGTCCTTTCATAATTGTTTCCTGATCACAAATGTTTCCTGTGTGTATCGCCTACCTATAGAAGTCATGGAAGTATATATGGGGTAAATATATATGGTAGAATCTTTGTCACTTATTTTGCTAAACTGTTTAACAAAATATCATTTGTTTTGAAACATTATGGCTTCCTCTTGATCTAGCAAAACAAAAGCAATACATTGATAGGAGCTCATGAGCTAGCATTTTAATTGGATGCTGATTCACTATTTAACTCAATTGGGATAGCTTTCTTGAAACCTTCACGTGATTGGAGAACCCAAGTGCTACACTTTTAATATTTATCTTTTTTTTTTTTTTGGCTAGGCAATGAGGTTAAGTGACTTGCCCAGAGTCACACTCCTGGTGAGTGTTATATGTCTGAGGACAGATTTGAATTTAGGTCCTCCTGACTCCAGAGCCAGTGCTCTATCCACTGTGCCACCTCACTGCCCCTACTTTTAACGTTAAGGTATTCATTTGAAGAATCAACTAATTTTATTTTGTTTATAAAGTGATTTAAAAAAAAACATTTTATGCTATATTTTGTTCTTTAGTCTTTTTTAAAAAATTGTTCTGGTATTGGATAAATAAAGTGTTGAAAATGGTGAAAATGTAGTATCCTAAGGTAAAATACTTATAGAATTTTAGAGCTGGGAGGGTCCCAAGAGATCAACAAATCTAATCTGCCCCTCCATTTTATAGAAAAGGAAATTGAACCCTAGGAAGGATAATACTTTAATGGAAGCACAGTGTCCACAATGGGAGAAGTAATATTCTTGCTATACTCTGGCTTGGTCAAAACACATCTGTGCTCCCTTTTTTTATTGCCATTTTTCAAAAGTTCATTGGCAAATTATATTGTATCCATAAATAGGTAACCAGGATAATGATAGGATTCTAAGCCATCTGATAGAAGGATTAGTTAAAGAAACTGATGGTATTTATACTGAAGAAAAGATGACTTGTGGGATAGAGAGTGCTAACAGCTTAGGAAATCTGTTTTGCTTAGATCTAGGGAACAAGGCTATAAACTATGAATGGGTAGGAAGTTAGAGAGGTAGATTTAGGCTTAATATAAGGAAAGATTTTATTAAAGTGGTTTAGTTGTCCTATTATCTACTTTTAAGGACTAAATCACAGAAATATTCAAAAGAGGTTAAGTGACCATTTATTGAAGATATCAAAGAGTACATTCAAATTGTGCTGTAAGTAGGACTTGATAATCTGTGAGGTCCACTAAGATTCTGTGTCCTGATAATTTTAAATGATTGTTCCAAGGTCACATAATTAATTTTAGATGTGGGAGTAGAACCCAGGTTTCCTGCTTAAGGTCTAATGTTGCTTCCACTCCGTCTTAGTGTTTTGTATTGTTTAAAATTCAACATCATTCTGAGACCAGATTTGAACTTAAGTCTTCCTGACTTCAGGTCCAATGGATAGGTATCCACTGACTCAGTCAGTATCCCATCACCAAGTTTAGTTACTCCTCCTTTAGGCCACATATTTCTTGCCCCAGCAGGTAGAAGAAAATTCGATGAGAGCAATGATTTTCTACCATACTTGTAAACACATGCTGGCAATGTCTGCTTATATTATAATGACCTAATTTTCCTCCCACCACATTCCTTATCACCTGATAGGCTAAAATATCATATACATTGAAAAAAATGCCACATCCTTGTTAAAAATTATGTTGAAGGACATTACCTCTATAGGAAGCATTCTAATAAAAATAATCCATTCAATTTTTTAAAATGTTATTTTTAAGGGAAATTAATATGTCTTGCATTTATCTCAGAACTTTTTTTTTAAGTTACAAATTACAAAGACAAACAATTTTGAAAGATTTGAGAACTCTGATGATCAATATAGTGAGCAACCATGACTCCAGAGGACCAGTGATGAAGCTTGCTACCCATCTCCTGACAAAGAGGTTATGGACTTGCAGAAGAAGAACGAGACATACTTTTTTTTTAAAAAACTTGGCCAAAGCAGGAATTCATCATACTTGAGTATACATATTTGTTATAAGGATTTTTTTTCCTTTTCTTCTTGTTTCTTTAATTTAGAAGTGGAACACAGAGAAAAATGTGTTAAAATTGAATCAAAAATAAATAAGATGTGAACATCATTTTTCATCATTTATAGGTCATAGAAATACTATGTAACCATGAAAACATGGATATTTATGTTGTTGCTCTTCATCCTTTCTGGAAGAGGATCATAAGTATGATGTCTTGACTTGCATATGAATTGGATTTAAGTGAGGCAGCTGTGCAAAGTCACAAGCCTCTTTCCCTCCTCCAGAGCCATCAGAGTCTGGTGGCAAGAAAAAGAATGCAGTGAATCACCTTGGCCTTTCTAAACTAAAGTCTTCCCAGGTCTCAGTTTGTCTGAGATCATGCCCAATTAATGAATAAGGGCTAGGCTAGAATAAGATAACCCAATTTGAAATCCCAAAGATATCAGTCTAGGAGGGGAAGACCCTCCACAATTGCTATTTTCAATCATTCTAAGCAATCAAAACCTAAACAAAGAGCCACAGAGGCTGGGGCTGTGCCTATTATTGGCCATTCAATGAAACCCAGAATGATTTCGGTTTAAAGGCTAGTAAAGAAGCTGCATTTAAAACACAAAGGACTTTTTTAAAGCCTGTTTTTCAGAGCTATATTTCAAGAAATCAAAATGAAAACTTTAAAGGACAAAAGTAAATTGAATTGCTTTTTTGAACAAAAAGGAAAAGAGGAAGAAGTGGAAGAAGAAGAAGGAGGAGGAGGAGGAGAAAGAGGAGAAGGAGAGGAAGAAAAATATTTCCCAACTTCTGTCCAAATTGATAGTTTGGGTACCCATAGAACATCTCCTACTCTCAAATACCATGGTAAACAGTTAATACAAAACTTCCTGCTAAGAACCTGCTTCACTCCTTCCCACAAATACACAAAGCATCCATGGAAGGAGTAGTCTTAAACTTAGACCACAGTAGGAGTAAGGTACATATGTAAGAAATATTTATATGCACAAATTGTAAATACCTTGGACCTTATGTCTACTTTTCTTCCTCTCAAAAATTGATTTTTAAAATTTCAAACTTAAAAAAATATATATTATTTCACCAAAAAAAGAAAAGAAAAAGAAATAAAATGGAAAATGGTTTCTCCATCATGATTTTTAGAAGATAAGAATATAAAATTGGGAAATATTTTATTTATATTTTATTTTCCAAAAGAGTAAATTTAGCATTTTCACATAATGAGTCAAAATAGGTCACAATCTCCAAATATATATGAAAATAATTGAAATGTACTTTTAAGGTTCTGTTATTTTCCTGACTATGACATAGGAAAAACAAAAGCAAAACAAAAAAAACCAAGAATAAATGACTGTCTTCTCAAATTCAGGTGCGATTGTACAGTCTGTGAAGATCTGAGGGCAAATCGTTAAGGGAGGAGGTGGGAGTAGAGTAATAGAAGGACGGGTCAAAAGGAAGTTGACCAAAAAATCTCCAGTGCTTACCACGTTGCCTGACGTATAAAGTCTTTAATAATTGTTTCTTTCCTTTTTTTTTCCTCATGGGATAGAGTCTTGTTGCCTCCCTCAACAAGTCCCAGCATGGACTTTGTTTCAATTCTTATGAAAGTGTTGAAAAGAAAGTGAAAGTAAGGGTGTTCAGAGGACACAGAAGGATAGAATCATAACATCAGAGCTGGACAATACCCAGGAAATCTTTCATTTTATAAATGAGGAACATGAAGACTTAAATGACTTGTCTGTCCAAGTTCACATAGGTAGTAACAGGCAGGATTTGAACTCAGAGTCTCCAACTTCTACTCCAGCGTTCTTTACTATGAATCATTCTGCCTCCCAATCCTGTTAAATGTCAATGAAATGGCCAACATGATGCTGAGTATGTTACTGTTTGGATCAGGAATCTTATACTTTCATGACATGAGGTGAAGTCATGTCTCTCCCAGATTCTTGCCTTCTTCGTGTGAACCTACCAGATAAGTATGGGAGAGAACTCATAGCTCCTCTTGTATACACATAAGTAACCCCATAAGAACAGAAAGAATAAATACTTACAAAGTATATGATAATAATCACAAGTATAATCATTATCATTGTAACTAGCATTTATATGGTACTTTAAGGTTTGCAAAGCATTTTATAATTCTCTCATTTTATGCTCACAAGAACCCTGGAAGTAGATACTATTATGGTCTTCATTATACAGATGAAGAAGCTGAGGCAGAGTAGAGCTAAGTGATTTGCCCAGGATTACAATTAATAAGTATCTGAGACATTATATACTTTGTAAGGAAAAAAAAATGCCAGTACCAGGAGTGTGCTAGAGCCTGCTCCAACAGATTCCCAAAAGCCAATTATTAAATTTTTGGTTTGAACATTTACACCCCACAAATCAACAAATTCCATAAATCTGGGCTTGATTTATTTTTTTTAGTTGTCTGTACTTAAAAGCTGATGGTGAAAATGTTAATAAAGCAAATTCTACTTAAAAGTATGTCATATTTTTTTTTCCTAGAGAGACTGTTGTTAAACATTTATTAGCACCCACCTGCCAGCAACCCTTTTACCCTAAAATATGTCAATACTAGTGCATCCTGAGGCTGGCCACCTTCCAGCTATAAATATTCTCATCAGGAGAGGGTTAAAAAACGGAACTCTTTGCTCTGGGGTGAAAATAATTAGTACAACTACAGCAACGAAAGGTAGAGAGCTTGAAGAAGTGTAGACAGGTAAAAACAGTTAAAAATTAGCACTTAAGGAAAATAACATTTTTAGGAAAATTTGTGCTAATAGTGTACTCAATCACTGATACCAGTTAGATTTTTTTTATTAGATCACCAATAAAAGAGAGCAAGAACTACTATCTCAATTTCAGTCAATCATTTCCCATAAAATATAATTTTGACTATTTTCCTCTATCTTCCTTAGAAGCTCTCTGAACTGCATTGATCCATTTTATAAAGGGGAGGGATAAAGATGTAAATGTCATTGACACCAAGCTCTATTTAAATATGAAGTACAATTCATCTTCCAACCCAAAGACTGTTTTATATATAGCATTTTATAATTTTGCAATCTTAAGATATTAGTCTATTTACCAAAGGGTTTGGGCCACTGAATTGCTGATTTAGGAATTTCTCTGCAAAGTCACTTCCCTTCCCCTTTTTCTTAAGTTTCAGACTTTCTTTAAATGGATATCATTTCCTCTGAGAGAGATTATTAGATAAGGTCTATATAAAAAATTAAAAGTAACATAGTTCTACCTGTATTGTGCCATTTCTTTTGTCCCCCAAAAACTTTCCATTGGCTTTTTCCTCTTTCAAACCCTTTCATGTAAATGAATCAAAACAATTTCCAAGTTGCTTGTGATGATTTTGTATTACCAGTTACCCAGTGGCATATGAAGATCAGGTATTCCAGAGCATAGTAGCCTTTCATGGTTTCGATCTTGCAGCCATTTTTGTTACCTGTTTTAGTGGCCTGATACCAAGGGTTTTGGACTTGTGTCACATCTGAGGAGCCTCACTTTTGCCACATATCAGTCATTTCCAGTACATTTTAAATAGAGCAAGGAAAAAAAAAACACAATGGCATTAAGTTCCAATGGCTTACCCAAAAGAATGAGGACACAGAGAAGAATTGCAATTAAGGCTCCTGTACTTAAGCCAGCAGAGGACAGGAAGGCTTCAGCATGGCAGGTTCGCACACGCCCATCTCTCTCACATGCACATACCCTTATGGTGAGGGTGCTGCTGCTGCTGAGAGAGGGGATTCCACCATCAGAGATCATAATGGGGAGATAATACACATCCTGAATAGTTCGACTAAATCTCCTCCGCCTTGTCAGAATGCTGGCTGTGTTATCTATGACAGACATAAGCAAAATAAAATGCATTTAGTAACACCATGGTAGTTGGTATGCATTCCTTTAATGAAAAGAAAAAAAATATAAATATCTATCAGAGAAAATCCTTTTTAAGCTTTACTGAAATTGGACAAGGGGATAGAGAAGGGGTGATTCCGATGGTGAAAGTCAGTTTTACATAGTAGATAGAACTGACCTATCCTACTTCTGACTTCATACTGATTGTGCATCCCTAGAAAAGGCAGTACCTCTCTAAGATGATAAGTTGGGGAATAGGTTCTGATGTATAGAAGTAGAAGAAACTTCCCCAACAAGAGTTTCCTATATCAATGAAACTTCAAGTTTGTTCCAAAAAATAATTAATTATTATATGTTCTCAGTTGGTAAAACCATTCTAAGTCTAATGGCAGAGAGATAAAATCATTACTTATGACTATTTCACTCAATTCCCCAGGCTATAAAATTTCAAGAAAGAAAAGGATAATGACAATTGAAGATAATATAGGACTTCTAAGTTGGCAAAGCTCTTTACATATATTATGACTCATAATAATCCTAAGAGGCAAATACAAGTATTATCTCTATTTTATAGATGAGAAAGCTGAAACTGAGGTAGGTTAAGTAATTTGTAAATGAATACTCAGTTAAGGAGGTAGGATTTAATACCAGGTTGGGAATAAGGAAGATTTGAGTTCAAATCAGGCCTCAGACACTTACAGATGTGTGACCTTGGCCAAGTCACTTTATTTCTGTTCACCTCTGTTTGCTCATCTGTAAAAATAATAGCACTTACCTCCCAGGGTTGCTGTGAGGATCCAATGAGATAATAATTGCAACACATTTAGCATAGTGCCTGGCACATAGTAAGCACTACATAAATGTTATTTATTGTTGTTATTCTGACTATAGGTATGGCCCTCTATCCATTAGACTGTCTTGTTCTCAAGAAATATATTGATCCGTCTGGCTCTGGACTAAAATATCCTAATGGAGAAGCCAGATGAATATAATGACATTTAAGTACTCTTTTTTTAGAAATAGTTTGCCCTACTATGATGAATAGCAATTTCAAGCCAGAGTTTAAAAACCAAACAACAAAAACAGAAGTCTATAAGCAAATACTGTTGAAGGAAAACTGTATTATCATCACTGGTGTAGTATTAGACTTGGTGGCCCTCCATTTATATGTTGTATATTGAGAAAGTGGCATCAATAAATTTTTGCTTCTTTTCAAGGGCTACTTGATTTATTTACTAGCTGTATTAAAATTTTATCTTGTTTTGGTACCCTGGCCCTCCTCCTAGCTAATATAGTAAGGTTATACATAAGCAGTATAAAGTAACAGTTACCGTAAAATTGTAAAGGGGAACATAGAAATCACTTAAAGACTGTCCCATAGATCAAAGGAAGATGATTTGCAAACTATATCACATATTAACTTAAAATAACATATTGAAACTATTTGCTAAATCAGAAAAGGCCATCTAGCCTTTGTTGTCAAGGTCTTTTGGTCTTATGATCTGTAAACCTCTAATGAACTCTAGACATCTACGGTAAGACCAGTAGAACACCAAATTTTGGTGATAAGTTTGAGATGATGTGAATATGTTAATGAATTAACCCTAACGTGGCATGGATAAGAGCTAATCTGTTCCTCACTAAAACCTTTAAAAAAAATGAGACTTCAAACTTCTGCTCCCCCTGAGGATTCATGCTGCTTGAGTGCTCCCAACCCTTATCCATTGTTAGGTACGTGTCGCTCTCCTTTCCCATACTCTTCCCCAAGTTTCCTGCCTTCCTCTACATCATCATCCCTGTTCCCACACTGTTTGTCTCTGTTGCTTTTTGTCTCTGCACTCTCTGTGCCATTTGCCCCTGTGTCTTATTAAAGTATGATTGAAGTATTATTCCCTGGGGCCATTATGGTCTTTCCTGGAGAGTACCCCAAAGACCCAGGCATGCCTGCCCCTATTTAATAATTCCATAAATAATTTAATGATTTGCTACCTAAATGGCCATGGCTAGGTGTCTTAATCTCTCTAAGGCTCAGTTTATTAGTATGAATTTGGGGATGATAATACCCATACTTACTGTCTCACAGGTGTATTGTGAGATCACTTTATAAACCTTTAGACACAAACATAATCCAGACAAATGTGATTCTTTTTCTTCATCGGCATTGTGAAAATTAATTAGCTACATTAGCTACGTGAGCTCTAAAATAAAAGCTCTGGAATAATATGGAGCAAAAGAGAAAGTGGTTCAAGAAGAACCAAACAAACTCCTTACTTTTCTTCCAATTCATAAACACAGTCGTTATCCTTGCCTGATGCTGTTGTTTTGCCATCCACATTTCTTGATCTCCTTCCCTTTGGAGCATCTGTTCACTATAGGTCTGACCTGGTGCTAAGAAGCAAAAGAAATGGACCTTTTGGGAGGACCTACAGATACATATGCTGCCCAGAGGCATTCTGAGGCTCCTTCACAAAAGAAGGTACATTTGTCCTGCCAAAGCCCACGCAGACATTTTTCATCATTGCTTATTACTAGAAACAATCTGACAGAAAGAAAAACTTCTTGCCAATTCAACATAACATACTTTAATAAAAAAAAAATAAACTGAATGCAAAAAATATTTTCTATCCACCTACGCAGGTTACGTATATGTATGTATACTCACAAACACCATATGTCCTTCTATGTAGATATGCTGTATGTACATATGCATTGTCTGGGTACTATTTGAAGATACTCTGTTTTTCCAGAGCTAAATCCCAGCAATCAAGCTGTGCCCTGAGCTGGACATAATGATGCTTTGAGCTCACCCTCTGGGTGAACTCAGACCCAGCAAAATCTCAGAATTTTTTCCCACCAGCACCAGGTGTTCTCTGAGCTCAGGCAAGCGCCCGTGGTACCCCAGTTCTGGTCCTGAAGCCCTGCTATGAGTCAGACTTGTCTCATTGTTACTGTTACCCCTCATTGTCAGGACTACAGCTCACTACACAGTCATTGGTATTTGTATTGAGATTTGCCCACACTAAAGGGGGTGCCGAACTAGAGGGGGCCTCGACACATGTGTGCAGTTTCTTTCCTCCAATGGAATAAAGAAAGCTTTTTGCTTATGACCACTATTAACTATTTGGTTTTATTTTGTTATTACAGAGTTAACTGTGGTCGTGATAACCTGTGCAAGCTCTTTGGTATTTTTAAAGTTAACAGAGGTTATGTAACCTCTGTGACTCTTTGATCATTTGTGAACAGGGTTGACAAAATGCACGTATGTTTTAGGACAACTAGGTGGTACAGTAGATAGAGTGCCAGGCCTGAAGGCAGGAAGAGCTGAGTTTAAATATGGTCTCAGATATTTACTAGTTGTGTGACCTTGGACGAGTCGCTTAACCCCCTTTACCCCACTTTCCTCATCGAGAAGGACATGGCCAACCAGTCCAGGATTTTTGCCAAGAAAACCCCAAATAGGGTCACAAAGAGTTGGATCCTACTGAACAACAACTACAACAACTACACATATGTTTTGGGCTAGACCTGTGATTTCTTTGTTATAGGGAACTCTCTGTAAGGAATTCCTTTTACTTCAAATCCACTTTTTCTTTCCAACTCACACTCTTAAAGTTTTACCTGGAGCTCTGAGAGATTAAGTGATTCAGTTACACACTTAGTCCATGCCAGAGGTCATAGGACTTGAATCTAGATCCCTTTCTGAGTCTATGGCTAGCATAATAACAATAAGAGTAATAATAATAATAAGAAGAAGAAGAGCAATAATAATTTATTTAGCACTGTATAATGCTTGTGCCAGGCACTATGCCAAACATTTTTATTTGTCTCATTTGATCCTTATAGCAACCCTGGGAGGTACATATTATCGTTATCCCCATTTTACAGATGAGGATGTAGAAGCAAACTGAGGTTAAGTGACTTGCCCAGGGTAACACAGCTAAGAAGTGTCTAAGGCTGCATTTGAATTCAGGTCTTTCTGACTCCAGGTCCAGTGCTCTACCTACTATATGATCTACCTACCTCTGAACACAAATTTAGATCAGGAATGGACCTCAAAAGCTATCTTGTACAAACTCCTCTCCTAAAATGAAGAAGCTCAGACACACAGAGAAATGTCAAGTGATTTGTCCAAGGTCTCACAGGTAGGAAGCAGCAGAACTAAAATTTGAATCCAGATCTTTTCAAACAAATCCAATCTTTTCCCCAGTATACTATGTTGCCTATCTGAGAGGTTGCATATTCTGTGACCCTAGGATTTGGAGACTTTATTGATAGTTTCATAATATTATTTTTTATTATTAAATTTTATTTTTAATTTATGAAATAAAACATACATTTCCATAACACAGTAAAATTTTTTAAAAAGATGATTACACATGAAACTGCAAACAAACTATGCACAAATTGCTATTCCTTTTGAATATACAACAAAATTATTATGTAATCTTCTTTTGGTTTTTTGGATAAACAAGACTATATTGATATTTTTGTAATATTCTTAATACCCTAAAATTCAACACTTTTAATCATCACTTGGTTGTTTGTTTCACAGCTTTCAGAATATTTGTTCTGTCTTACTATCTTGTCATTCTCTTAGACAGACGCAGTAACTATGGCTGTCAGAGGGATCCATGTTATATTCATGACATTATATTCAGAAAGATTATTCCTTTAGGCCATAGTGGACCTAAGCCTGTATATTTTAATCTCAGGCTACCAACCTCAGAATCTCATCAAATTCCACAGCTCAGAGTTCTTATCTTCCCTGCCAACTTAATTGGAAATGAACAAGAAGTCTCACAAGGTTTACTGGTGAAGAAGATATGATCTCTTGTACTTTGATATACATATAGTGTTAAATTTAATAAAATATTACATATGAATTAACCAAACAATGCTTTGTATCCTGGCTAATTGCTAATACCTGAAGAAATTGGCATAGGGGAATAAGGAATCAGAAGGGGTGACGCAAGCCAACTTAATAGCAGCCTTGCTGAAAGCCGCCATGAAAGAAGAGTCCCAATAACCTGGCCAGTGATCACAGAACTAGTGGTCAGAAGCAGTGAATGAGAAATTTTTGAATATTCTAGTCAAGGGTCTCTGTTTGTCTGTTGTTTAAGTCTAATGATTGCTCAAGAAGGGTCGGGATACTGCCTAGCTGGACAAACTCACAGCCAATTTCTAATATTTGAGTGGAAGAGCAAATGCAGCAGAGAGCCAGAAGGCAGTGAACAAGAGAATTTAAGAGAACCATTTCATCACTGCAGAGGCATTGGACATAGGTGTGGGTTAATCTGCCTGTTTCCAGAAGTAATTACTGGAATTATCAGGGGAATTGCGAAATAGTTCTATTTGAGACCCTGAAGGAATGGTAGCAGGAGCAACGGTTGAAATGACCTGCTGGTTTGGCTTATGCAATATTTTTTTTTATTCCTCCTAGAAGTACTCACCAACCATCCATACAATCTGGATTCTCTGCTTGTGAAGGAGATGACTGTAGGGCAGAATGGAATGCCTCTCCAAGCACTGATTTATGAGTGTTAGTGACATAGAAGTCTTGTCAGGGCAGTGGAGGTGAGGGTACAGGTGGAGGGGAGAAGTAGGAGGTTACCTCAGTGTAACATAATGGAAAGAGGGAGGATTCACCAAAATGGGAGGAAGAAAAGAGGACATGGAAGGTTCAACCAAGGAGGAGGATGTCCATGAAGGAAGGCAGAAGAAATAAGAATTAAGAAGGCAGATGCTTTGGGGATGTTTGCATTTTAGAGGCATCCATTCTACTCTTTGACAAGAGGATTACAACTTTAGTGCTGAAAGGGACTTTTGAAAACTATGTACTCTAAAATTGCTAAAAAACATTTGCTGTATAAAAAATGATTGGTAAAGATCATCTACTTTTAAAGATCATCTTGTAGCCCAGCCCCTTATCTTACAAGGAAAAAAAAAGTTAACTATGGGAAATTAAGTGAATTGCCCAATGTCACACTAAGAAAGATGGTCAGAGGTAGGATTTATATCTATTTCCTCCGACTCTAGATACAGTGCCCTTTTCACTGATTCAAGTCAAGGAAAATGGCAACATCCCTGGTACTGTAGCAGAGGAGGGAAAGTGTCACATGTCTTATGTAGAGAGAAACTTTGAGAGGCCAGTTATTAGACATAACAGTGGCTGGCCCCTGAGAGGCAGCCATTCCTAATTATTTACTATGATGCTCATCAGCAGCTGGGCTATTTAAGGCAGAATTAGAACTGAGTCTGGAGCTTATAAGTCATTAGACTGATCCATTTGGTTCTGGAGAAGGCAGGACAAGCAGATTATGCCACAGAGAGGATAACAGTTCAAGAAATCTGGACAAGATCTCAGATGCACAAGTGATCATGAAATAGTTGTGGGTCAGGGTGGTGGGTCATCATCTTTCTCCTTTCTTCCTATGAATTGTTGTAACTTCTTACAATTTAATTTCTTAGGCCTCAGAAGTCAGAGAATGTCTTGTCAATAATGCCGGGATAATCAGGGCCTCTGGGGTCAGAGGCCCATTTTATCTTATGTGTTTGTGGGTGCTAACAGCTAGCTGGATCATTGTCCTTCCTTCTCAGGTACCAGTGGAAATTTGTCTGTCATATAAAATGGCCATGGTTTTATTGCATAACATTTACTTGTTAGTGTCTTGTTAAGGCTTTCCTTACATAAGAGGAAGAATTTATGGAAGGAACAAAAAACATTATAAGGAAACAAGGAAGCAATCAATCACTAGGAATGATTAGGTTTTGAATATGTACAAAAAAAGTTTATATTTGTATCTTATGGTCAGGAATGAACTACTTTTTAATTGGGTTGAGAAGGAACCAGCTAATTGGCTAACTAAATCTAAACCACACCTCTGGGGACTTCAACTAACCTGGAAGATTTTATTTTAGTTTTTGTATTTTGTATTTTGTATTTTGTTTGTTTTGATGAGACAATCAAGGTTAAGTGACTTGCCCAGGGTCACACAGCTAGGAATTACCAAGTGTCTGAGGCTGCACTTGAACTCAGGTCCTCCTGACTCCAGGGCTGGTGTTCTATCCACTGTGCCACCTGGTGCCCCAACCTGGAAGATTTTAATTACTCAGTTCAATGAAATATTTGAGAACTCAAGGTTCAGAAATACCTTGAGGAAACAGACCTTCCGGCTCGTACAAGAGGACAGAAGGGGATGGGTAGGATGAGAATGAGCTACTCCAATGCAAGCTTTCACTCTATCTCCTATTGACAGTGTGACTAGAGGGACTAGACCAGTAGCAGACAATGCTTCCAGATGACATAGCAATGGCAGACACTGACGTGTACAGACACAGCTGGATACAGAAGGAAATAGCCAGCAAGAAATGAAGCAACTTTGGGCACTTTGAATCTTGATTGGGAAAGAGTGCTGGTGGGCTCAACTTTCAACAACCAGGACTTGTGATTTTACCCATTACCACATGGACCTCATTACCACTGTACTTTCAGTTCCAGTCCACTCTCCCCAAGGACCTCGTGTTTAAGAGAAGGGTGTATCCTTTGGGAGAAATGTTTTAACCCCAACATTTTTTACTCTACAATTTTAGTAAATACTTTTTTTAAAAGCCAAGTGATGCTACTGTCTGGTAATCAATAGGAAGAACAACAGTGAGGACTTGTGAATGATAGTACTAGAAACCTAGTCCATCAGTATCATACCTAAGACCCTGAGGTTAATAGTAATTAGCTGCTCTCTGGACATCTGACCTAGCATTGTGAGTGAAAGTTACTCTGGAAGCAGTGCTTCCTACAAAAGATAAACCTGTAACTTCAGAAAAATAAGCAATTTCCCATACCCACAAAACATGACAGATTCTTAGGTATTAAAAGAAATGAGGAAACCTTTTTTTCTGCAGAGGAAGAACCTTGTCCTATTTGGGGGAGGTTCTCTGCTTAGGATTAGAGAAGAGAGGGATGGGGGGAGCCAGAGAGAGGGGGAAGGAGACAAAGACAGAGAGACACAGCAACAGAGACACAACAGGCAGACAGACACAGAGAGACGGAGAAGTATATATCTTACATGGCTAATTATGAAGTGTGCTAGCTAGTTTCTTTAAGTATATATCTGAGACACATCTGTGAAGCTGCTAAGAATTCAAAAACCAGTGACCCTCACCCATTTTTGTTGATTTACCTGAGAATAAATGTTATCAAACCAAAGGGTGGAGAAGGGATCTAAAGTGTAATCTCTTGTCACTTTGAAGGTCTGGATTGGTAATTATGGGATTTCGGTACACACAAAGAAAATGTTCAAGTCTTCTTCCAGCCAAAGTTTGGTAACTTAGAAGGGAAAGGGAGCCATGCAGTAAATTTCCTCTTGAGACAGAGGACATGAATTCAAATGCCACCTAACCAGGCAAATCCCTTAAACTCCCTGGAACTCAGTTTTCTCATCAATAAAATTAGTTGGCATAGTTGAACTAGATGACCTCTGGGTGCCATTCAAACTCTAAATCTATGATTATAGGATATAGGCAATGAATAGCTAGCTATACAAATAGTGCCAGAGACCAAGATTTGGTTTTGGTGGCCATGTATTAAACTATCACACTAATAAATTCCTGGCAAACAATGGTGTCCATTGCACAAGGAAAGAGGAGAACATATTTGATGTGTTGATCTAATCAAGACAACTTTAAGCCAAAAATAGAAAGGGAGGTAGAAAATGTTAGGGTAAAAAATATTAAGCCAAAGTGTATGGAGGACAACAGGGATGACATAGACAAAGAATAATGGATGAAGTGTCCAGGGATTATTTCACAAGAGAAAATAGTTGGGAAGAACAGTCATAGTCTTAGGAGATGATAGAGTTTGAGGAGTTTAGATAGCATTGGACTTAGAGTCTGAAAGGCCCAAGTTCAAAAACCCTGTCTCAAGTACTTAGTATCTATGTGACTGAGCAAATTGTTTAAATTTAACCTTTCTCAGCCTCAGTTTTTTTCATCTATAAAATTGTGATAATAATAGAACCTATTTTATAAAGTAGTTGTGAGAATCAAATAAAGATATATGTATGTATGTGTATGTATGTGTGTGTGTATAAAACACTATATTTTGCAATTGTAAATTTCAATGACTCAGAGACATAGAGTCTCACGATCTGACATTCTAAAAGAGATATTGGCTCCAAAGGGACTAGAGACTTTTAAGAACTAAATTCTGAAAATCAAGCTAGAAAATTATTCTTCTGAGGAAGAAAAGGGGAAGGTATCTAAAGAGATAAGGCTCTCATACATGACCTCTGATTTTTAAAAGCATGCATATTAGAAATGAAAGCAAGAGCAAGTATCTGAGGACAAATATAAAAGAGAGGCATGATCCTCTAAGTGTGTCAAAAATAGAATAGCTTATTGTGATCTGAAGGCTTATAAAAAACTCTATGAACATTACACTTTTTTGTTGCAGTATTAGAGACAAGAAAAATTAAGAAAGGTATGGATGAAAATATATAATAATAATAAATGACAAATATAATGTAAAATTACTAAATTGCTATTTTGTTTTTGTTGAATTAACTAAAGAAAATATTTTTATTCATGAAAACAAAAATGAAAATTTTTTTGATATGTGGCAGGTTTGATACACAGCTCTGTATCAAAAAGTCCTGGTCCTCTGCCCTGCTGGTATGACTTTAAAATGAATGCCTCTTCTCACATAATTTCTAAAGCAGGTTCTGCTGTAAAAACCAGATGCATCTGTACCTGGAACATTCCAATTTAGGACAGGACCACTTGAGAATAGACAAATACTTCACTTCATTTAGATGTTGCTGTGACTGTTAAGAGTGGACTCAATACACTTTAAAAGAAAAAAAAGGAAAATTCTTTCATACAACATTCTTTTCTTGACAAATGTCAGAGATTTTATACAGAAGAGAAACCTCTGGAATGGATAAAATGCTAACATTATTATAAATCAGAGATTCTGTACTGAAGAGAAATGCTATGAATGTAACTATGACAAAATAAAGGGCTCTTACCCAATGAAAAGCAACAGAATATTGTGTACAAACAGAATAATAAAGGATGTATGTACAATTAATGAATGAGAGCTAGCTCAGATAAGTTTTTTTCATTTATATTTCTAGAAAAATAAAACCAAGGCAACTGGGTTCATAGTTTCTTAAAAGAATAATAATGAAAGGATTCAACAAACACATGAATTTGGAAAATTTTGAATGTAGATTTTACAAAATGGATACTGGATTGAAGTAGAAAATAATCACAAATATATGTCAACTTATACCATTTGATATTAATATGATGAAGGAAATTATGAAAGCACTATATATTAGCAAAGATCTTTAAAACAGAGTTTTAATAATGATAATTTTTAAAAAGCAAGTATCACATAGCAATTTCAGAAATACACTAAAAGTGGGCCTTGGAGTCATAAAGTTCCAACTTCAAATCCCACCTTTCACATATAATCCTAGGCAACAGCATAAGACTAGAATTTCCAGAGCAGGTACTGATCTATGTGGGCAGAGGAAATTTTCTCATTTGCTAACAGGAGTGACTAAGAAAAATATTTAAAATGAGATGTAATGTTGTATTTTATAATCAAAATGAGATGAGAAGAAGAGAAATTGAAATGGTATATGATTAGTGGAGTTGACCAAAGAGAAATGATGTGTTCAAGAAATTTATCATCTTAATTTTTTAAAGATACGTGCAAAAATGGAAGTAAATAGGGATTCTATAATTAAAGGACCATTAAGGTGGAAGAGACCTAAGATTTCATCACAGCTAAGAACAATTTCATATATAAAGGGTATGAGGCATATTGATACTCTTTCTTCATGAACACTGAGAGTGGAAATTTTCAATGGAAATCCATTTCACTATTGGATAGGGAATAGGAACAGTGACTAGGATAGCTAATACAATGTACTTAGTCTATTACAATGACATTTAATAGTTAAAAATTAAGTACTACACTTAGGATTTTAAAAATCAAATGGCCAAATATAAGACAGGGGAGTATTGGCTAGACCACAGTTTAAGTGAAAATGATCCAGACATTTTAGTGAATTGAAAGCTAAATAATAGTCAATAATAGATTCAGGATTAGAAAAAAAAATCAAATACGTAAGTATGAGATAGGGAAGGCTTGACTAGACAACAATCTGAGTGAAAGTGATCTAGAAGGTTAAGTGAATTCAAGTTTAATATTAGTCAACAGTATTACACGGTAGTTTTTTTTTTTTTAAAGTTAGCTTAATCTTAAGGCTATGTTGATAGAAGCATAGTGTCAAGAATATGGGGAATGAGAATATTGCTTAATTCTGTTACAGTGAAATAACATCTGGAATATTACATTAAGTATCGGATGCCTGAAAAATTAGAGTGCTTCCTGAAAAGAGAAATCAAGATTGTGGGAGGACAAGATTCCATGCCATATAGAGACCAGTTGAAGAAATGAGATATTTAGGATGGACAAAAGATAATGGGGGAATAGTCACCATCTTCCATGAATTATAATGTGGAAGGATTAAGAGATGTAAATTTTGCTCTAATATATGGAAAACCTTTTTTTTCCATAATTACTATTGTCCATAATTAAAATCAGCTGCAACAGGAAATTAGAGTTTTACTGTCACTGGAGGTCTCCTGTCAATGATAGATGTTTATTGTAGAGGATGTTGTAGAGTAGATTGATGGTTTGGGATGGGCTGACACTTGAGTTCTCTTATAGCTCTGAGATTCAATGCGTTTATGATGCTATGACTCTCCAAACAAAGAGAGTTAAAATGTGGCCAGTGATTCTTACTGCAGAAAAAAAGAGTACACATAAATTTGGGGAATATAGGTAATAAAAAGTGAAAAATTTTGACATATCATAGAGGACTAGGAACCAATCAACCAGGATATTATGATAGACAAGGATAAGAAAGGTAGGCACAGGCTGTCATGCATCACAGATTATAAGACAGCGCATTTCAAAGATTTCAGAATAGAGATAAGTAGTCCCCACAGGACTGGGGTTCTACAAGGAATGATAGTTAAGGAAAAATGGGATGTTCTGAAGAACAAACATTATTGTGACACAAACACACATGATTCCATCAAAAAAGAGAATGGGGATGTGACTGAAAAGACTGCTGTGGAGTAAATACACAGGGAGTGCAGGAACCCACTAAAAGTTTTAAAAACACACGTACAAAAAACTGAAGCAAAGGCAGGTACCTGATGATGAATACAAAAGAGCAGAGCAATACTGTGAGAGCTGTGTCAAAATACGCAAAAAAGAATAGTAAGCTTCAACTTGTAGTAAATATGAAGAAAAATGAAATCATTCCAAAATATTGTGGGGATAGAGGAAGATCAAGGAGAGGATTAGAAAAATCACTGGATTACACACTGTAAAAGAAGACAAGAGAAGACAGAACTTTTATTTTGCTTCTTTTTTTTTCTACCAAGGAAAACAAGCAGAAAAAAAATTAAAGAAAGGATCAAAGAGTAGCTAACTATTGTTAATAAACTAAACTCACCAGGGTTTGACAGACTAGATCACATAAGTAAGTATTGATCGGAAGAATAGTTTTATGTTTGAATTATAAGATGTTGCAGGTGATTAACATGTAAGGCCACATGGTTTATTGAAAGATGTCCATTATCAGGTGAAAACCATAGTTCTGCAGTCCATTTATGCTTGGTAGAAAGCCCTGCAGTAGTGACTCTCATTAAGCACAACTTATCCTGAATTTTAGCTTTACAAACTCTGAAGTACTCTTCAAATTCCTCTAGTCAAAGACACTTCATGACAATAAGGACATTATCCCTCAAATAAGCTGCCCCATTGTTTCCATCATAGAAGGTGTCAACATTACAGAAGGACTAAATGAAAATAGAATACTTTATGTTTGAGTAACATACCCTGGGGTGGGCAGAAGGCTGTGAGTAACTTGTGACCTAAGAAACCTGACATCTCTAGAAGGGATTTATATGAGCTGAGGAAGAATGGCATAAGACAGCCACATAGGGATTGTGGACTTGGGTATTCTGAATTATTTATAATCACTTTCTACACTTATCATTTGTAAAATAATGATTAACAAGTGGACTCCCATACTATCATAGGCAGGCAAATGTCCCAAATTTTTAAAAAGGGAAAAATTCAGATTTTCTAACTATAGGTTGTTAAGGTTGATTTAAGCTCCTGCCAAAATTCTAAAATGTATTACAAATGAAGCATGGTGTATGAGTATTTGAATAGAAAGAGCCAGGAAAATTCATTTAAGCCCAGCTCATGATTTACCCTCTCCCCACTCCACAGTATTATAAGCATGGTGGATCAGGATAGAAAGTATAGATAGAGTAAACAGGATTATAGCAAAATATTTTTTCAAAGGTCTCTCATGATTTTTTTGAGAAATGTGAACTGATTGAACTGTCTTCCTTCATGAGTCAATCACTAGTTATGTATTCAATGATTGGGAGTTAATTTTCCTGGTGGAAAACAAGGGAAAACATCATAAATGAATGAATAAATGAAAGGAAAAGAAAAGATTTTATCAATTGCTTATCATTTGCTAGGCACTGTGCTTAGTTCTAGGGATACAGATATAAAAAAGAGGAAATCTTTGCCCTCAAAGAGCCTCTGTACACTTGCATAAAAGAGAGAAGTGGCCTTGAAAGGGAGTGCTGGTCTGAGGAGGCACAGGGATGATACCCTTAGGTCAGTTAATTAACATGTCTTCTTGAGAAACAATGATACTATATATTTGATTGAGAAAGTGAAGTACATGTCAGTGACAAGCAGTTAGTGAGATGACAGGAGTGACACAAAGGTCAAGCATGGTCTGGGGCCAACTAACTAGGATGGGCTATACAGGCTAATTTGAATTCATCAGACATCAAACAAGATCACTGTTTTTTTTCAGTGTGGTATTGTGAGTAAATGCAATTTGCATTATAGATAATAAAGGAATCATATAACAGACAAAAAACTGGTAGGGAATCCAGTAGGTTGTAGATCCTAAAATAAGGTTTTGAAGAGAGATTAGTTATTGAGTGAGGTGAATATACTGACCCAAATGTGAATGGTAAGTTATAAAGTCAAGCCCATTCAACAAGCATTTATTAAGCTCCTATAATATGCCAAGCATTCTGCTAAGCACTGGGAATGAAAAGACAAAAATAATGAAGTCTCTGCCCTAAGGGAGGTTATATTATACTGGGGGAAACAACACATACAGAGATAAGTCAATAGAAAATGTATGCAAAAAAATGTAAAGTAATTATGAGGAGGGAAGCATTGATAACTAGGGAGAGCAGAAAAGGTCTAATGAAGGAGCTAGCATGGATGAGTTATGAAGGGAACTAGGGTGAGAAAGACAGTATGGGAAAGTGCAAGGAGGAATGGACTTGGATCCAGAGAACCCAAGTTCAAGTCTGTTTCTCATACTTCCTACCCACGTGATCTGACATACCCCATGTAGCCTTCTTGGCTCTGGTTCAAATGAGGTGCTTGGACCTGATGTCTTCTGAGCTCTCTTCCAGCTCTAAATCTATGATTTTATGACTGGATGATTTAGAAGAGGCAGAAGTAAGGAAAAAGTATATTTCAGGAAGGGGGACAACATGTACTAAGGCTCAGAAAAGAGAGAGCAAGAATAATCTCTGAGGAAAGCAAGTTGGCCAGTCCATACTGTTTGTACGGGGGAGGGGGTGTGCGTGTGTGTGTGTGTGTGTGTGTATGTGTGTGTGTGTGTGTGTGTGTGTGTGTGTGTGTAAGAAGGGGATGAGAAGGGGCTTTAACATGAAATTGGTACACAAAGGTAATTTTGAGTCATGTGAAAGAAAGGAAGACCAATGAAGTTTCTTCAAGGGGGGGGTGTGACATAGACACACCTGGTATTAGAAATATTGATTTTGCTGCTGTGTGGAGCATGGCTTCAAGAGAAGCAAGACTAGATGTAGGAAAACCAATTAGGAACATATTACAAGAGGCTAGGCAAAAGGTCATGAAGGCGTGAAATAGAGTGGTGGCCAGATAATTGGCAGGAAGAAGATGATTGAGAAATATATTGGGGATATAAAATCAATAATTTGATGTAAGGGTTGGATGTAGAGAATTAAGAGTCATTTGCTTAGAGATTATAATTGAACCCATAGGAGCTGAATAGATGACTAAGAGTTTTGAAGGAGAATAGAGCCCAGTCTGGGGCACACTTAAACAAAGAAGGTCCACCATGGATAGTGATTCAGCAAAAGAGATTAAGGATTGTGCAACCAGGTAGGAGGAGAATGAGGACAGAGCAGTTTGACAAAAACCCAAATTAGAGAGAATATCTAGGAGGAAAGCATAGTCAACAATGTCAAATGTTGCAAAGAAGTCAAAGGGGATGAGAACTGAGAAAAGTTCATTGGATTTATCAATTAAAATATTACTGGTAACCTAAGAGAGGTCACATGTCTTACAGAAATGTTAAATGTCTTTAGAAAGGGAAAAGGGGAAAAAAAAACTCCCAAAACAAGCAAACAAACAAAAGAACCTCTGAGTGTGGAAGCCCAGAATCATTTTCAAGTCTGGAGAGAGGCAACAAGGCTGATTCTGTGTTGAATACCTTCCATCCAACCTAGAGATATCTTGTTTTAAACTATTTATTTATATGTCCCCTCCCCCACAATAGAATGTAAGCTTTTTGAAGGCAAAGACATACCCTCCCCTGCTTCGCTTTCTTTAAACTACTTTCACTGGTTAGCAAAGTGCCTGGAAAATAATAATCACATAGTAAATGCTTCTCAACTGACTGACCAGGAATGCATTATATACATGGCCAAAGAAAGCATGGCTTTTGGTGCTACTGGATAATGAGTGGGTACCACTCAAAATTCTAATGCCAATCTGGCACCAATTACTTGTTTCCAATAATGTCAATTCTTAGAGTATATAATCTTGCCAATTGAACTGCAACTTTCAGCATGTTCCCTCCTCAATACATCTCCTTAACTCTTAGCCTGGGGTGAGTTTCTTGCATGTGAGGACAAACCTCTGTTCAGTTATATTATCATAGTATGTGTGTATGCTTTGTTTTCCTGCTTGCTGCCCTACATAGCAATAAAGCTCCATGATTGTATCATTGTTCTGAGTACCACCCTTTTAGAAATCCTGAACCCAGTTTTTTTGCTTTAACATAAACTATGAGGCCAAACAAAGCACTAGAGTAAGAGCTTAATAAATGATTACCAGCTGAAAGATTGACTAAAGAATAATGAATCTTCTATTAGTTTTAACCTGATGGAAGTTCCATAGCGATGTGTCTCATGATTATGTATTGTCTCCTACTCCTGAATTTCAAAATTTACTGAAGCTAAGGTAAAATTTATGAACTCCTGATTAGGTCATAGCTATGATACTATGATGAATTCTAGGCCCCCTATTTTGAAGAGAGACATTGACAATGTCCAGAGAACTATAACCAGGTTGGTAAGGGGTCTATAAAGCATATCACGAGTCACAATGGAAGGAATTAATTTGTTTAACCTAAAAAAGATTGAGGAGAAACACAATTGCTGTCTGTAAATAATTGAAAGGTTATTATGCGGATGAAAAAACAGACTTTTTCCCACATAGATGTAAAGGAAAGAACTAGGACTAATAAATAGAAGATACAGAGAGGCAGACTTCAGCTAAAAAAAATAAGGGGATGAAGGAGAAATGTAATAATTTGAGCTGTCCAAAGATGAAATGGGATGCATGAGGGAATAGCAAGTTTTCTATCACTGGAGATATTCAACCGCAGGCTAGATGACTATCTTGGAAGTCTATTTTGAAGGGGATTCCTGCATTGGGTTTGAGGTTGGAAAAGATAACCATTAAGGTCCTTTACATTAGTAATTGTGGAAAGAATAGAGAAAGAACTTACAATTCATTTGATTGACTAACCCACATGAAGGATAGTGAACAATTGAAGACAATACATAATTCTGGACTCTTACACATTGTCTCCTCTGTTAGAATGTGAGCTCCTTGAGACCAAAGACTTTCATTATTATACTAATTTTATTAGTATCAGTATTATCTTTTTTGTTTTTTGTTTGAGGCTATGAGGCAGAATTATAAAAAAAACTGTTTTATAATAATACTGGACTTAGAAGACTAATTATGAAATGACTCCTGCTAATGCCTCCAGTTAGAGGCTGGAGGTTGAGTTTCCTGGTGCCAGGAAAGGTCCTTTTCTTCTGTATGGCTCCCATTGTGCCCTTATATAACAAACAAACAATCAACAACATAAAATCTTTTTTAGACACATTTGTTTATAAGAAATATTAAATCTAGAAAATATATTTTTTTTAAAAAGTGTTTCATTTTCCCCCCAATTGTATGTCAAGACAATTTTTTAGCATTCATTTTTACAAGATTTTGAATTCCAAATCTTTCTCTTTCTCTCCTTCCCATGCCCTCTTCCTAAAATGGTAGGCAATTTGGTATAGGTTATACATGTGTTACCATGTAAGACATATTCCATATTAATCACAATTGTGAAATAAGAAACAGATAAAACGGAGAAAAAAAGAAAAAGGTAAGTAAAACAAAATATGCTTTGATCTGTATTCAGAGTCCATCAATTCTTTATCTGCATATGGATAGCACTTTGCTTCATGATTCCTTTGTACTTGTTTTGGATCACTGCAAAGAAGAGCTGAGTCATTCATAGTTGATCAACACATAATGTTGATATTGTGTATAATGTTTTCTTGGTTATACTCATTTCAGTTTGTATCAGTTCAAGTCTTTCCAGGTTTTTCCTGAAATCTGCTTGTTCATCATTTCTTATTGCACAACAGTATTGTTCATCCATTCCCCAATTAAGGGTTATCCTTCAATTTCTAATACTTTGCACCACAAAAAAAGACTGCTATAAATATTTTTGCACATGTAGATCCTTTCCCCCTTTTTATGATGTCTTTGGGATACAGACCTACTAGTGGCATTGCTAGATCAAAGGGTATGCACAGTTTGGCTGCCCTTTGGGTATAGTTCCAAATTGCTCTCCATAATGGCTGAATCAGTTCAAAACTCCACCAAGAGTGTATTAGTGTACCAATTTTCCCACACCCTCTCCAACATTTATCATTTTCTTTTTCTATCATAGCAGCTAATCCAATAGGTGTGAGGTGGTACCTCTGAGTGGTTTTAATCTGAATTTCTCTAATCAAGAGTGATTTAGAGCACTTTTTCACATGCCTATAGACAGCTTTGATTTCTTCATCTGAAAATTGCCTATTCATAGCCTTTGACCATTTATCAATTGGGGAATGGCTTGTATTCTTATAAATTTGACTCAGTTCTCTGTATATTTGAGAAATGAGACTTTTTTCAGAGACATTTGCTATAAATATTGCTTCCCAGACTTCTGCTTTCCTTCTAATCTTGGTTGCATTAGTTTTGTTTGTACAAAAGCTTTCTTAATTTAATATAATAAAAATTATCTATTTTACATTTTGTAAAGCTCTCTAGCACTTGTTTGGTCATGAGTTCTCTTCTCCATAGATCTGATAGGTAGACTATTCCTTGCTTTTCTAATTTACTTATGGTGACACCCTTTACGTTAAATTATGTTCCCATTTTGACCTTATCTCGGTATACAGTGTGAGATGTTGGCCTGTACCTAGTTTGTGCCCTATTGCCTTCTCAGCAGTTTTTGTCAAATAATGAGTTATTATCCCAAAGGTTGGAGTCTTTGGGTTTATCAGATACTAGATTACTATGGTCATTTGCTTCTGTGTCTTGTGCTGTCTATTTCTACCTGTAATGCAACTTCTGCTTTAAGAATTTGGATGCTGTACCACTTAGTGCATATATGTTTAGTATTGATATTACTTCATTGTCTGTGGTACTTTTTAACAAGATGTAGTTTCCTTCCTTATCTCTTTTAATTAGGTCTATCTTTGTTTTTGATTTGTCTGACATCTGAATTGCTTTTTTTTTTAAACTTCGGCTGAAGCATAATAGATCCAGCTCTGGCCTCTTACCTTTACTCTGTGCGTGTCTCTCTGCTTCAGGTGTGTTTCTTGTAAACAACATATTGTAGAATTTTGGTTTTTGATCCACTGTGCCATCTGTTGTTTTATGAAAGAGTTCTTCTTATTCACATTAACAGTTATGATTACTAACTGTATTTCTGTCTATCCTATTTTTACTCCTGCTTGTTCTCTCTCTTCTTTCATCCTTTTCCTCCTTAACAGTGTTTTGCTCCTGTCTCTCACCTAACCCAGTCTGCCCTCTCTTTATTTAAGCTGCTCCCCTCCTACTTTCCTTTTGGGTAAGACTGATTTCTATATTCAACTGGCTGTTTATATCATTCCCTCTTTGAGTCAATACTGATGAGAGTAAGGTTCAAGCAATACTGATTGCCCACCCTCTTATCTTTTTTTTTTTTTAGGCAATTGGGGTTAAGCGACTTGCCCAGGGTCACATAGCTAGTAAGTGTCAAGTGTTTGGTCTGAGGCTGGATTTGAACTCAGGTCCTCCCAGTTGCAGGGCCAGTGCCGTATAAACTGTGCCATCTAGCTGCTCCCCTATCTTTCCCTCCACTGTAATATGTATTTTGTGTCTCTTCATGTGAAATAATTTGCTCCATTCTACCTCTCCCTTCCTTCTGCACCCAGTGTACTCCTCTTTCTCATCCCTTAATTATTTTTTGTCATTCCCTCAAACTTACCTGATACCTACACCCTTTGTCTATGTGTATATTCCTTCTAGTTGTATTATTAGTTGTACAATTTTTAAGAATTAAAAGTATCATCTTCCCATGTAGGGCTATAAACAGTTCAGCTTCATTGAATCCCTCAATTTTTTTTTTTACCCTTTTAATCTTTTTAGGCTACTCTTGGATCTTGATGTTGTAGAGCAAATTTTTGTTCAATTCTGTTCTTCTCCTTAGGAAAGCTTGAAATCCTTCACTGTCATTGAATGTCTATTTCTTTTTCCTTGAAGTATTATGCTTAATTTATCTGGGGTAGGTGATGTTTGGTTGTAGTTGTAGCTCCTTGGCCTTCCAATTGTTCAATTACCACTGATCCTTTAACATTGCAGCGGCCAAGTCCTATGTAATCCTGATTATGGCTCTCTGATATTTGAATTGTTTTTGTCTGGCCACTTAACAGTATTCCTTGACCTGATAGTCCTGAAATTTGGCTATAGGGTTCCTTGGAATTTTTATTTTGGGATCTCTTCCCTGAGGTGACTGGAGGATTCTTTCAATGCCTCTGTTGCCCTCTGGCTCCAACATATCAGGGCAGTTTTCCTTCATAATTTCTTGAAAGATGCTGTCCAAGTTTTCCTTTTGGTTGTGGCTTTTTGGAAATCCAGTGATTCTGACATTGTCTCTCCTGGATTTATTTTCCGGGTCAGTTGTTTTTCCAAGGAGATATTTTACATTTTCTTCTACTTTTTTCAAACTTTTGAATTTGTTTGGTTGATTCTTGATGTCTGATAGAGTCATTAACTTCCACTTGCCTGTTTGCCTGGAGCTATGCTGAAGCAGCTGGTGGTTCTCTGATCTGGAGTCAGCCCATTCACCTGGCTGTGCTGAGGCAAGTGAGGGGTCCTGATTTGGCATTTTCCTATTCCACCTCACTGGGACTCAGGATCTCACATTGGTTTGCTGCTGTGGAGCTTGCTGCTGGCTTGCTGGGATGCTTGCTGTCCTGGAGTGTGCTCCCCTTTTGCCTGAATGAGACAGACTTTTCCTGACAATCCTTCAAGTTGCTTGAGCTAAAAGATTGTTTCACCTCATCTTTTTGTTGGTTCTGCTGTTCCAGGATTTGTTTTGGGATGCTATGTTATAGTTGTTTGGAGGTATACATGACAGAGTTATGGCGATTTACAACTTACTCCACTATCTTGGCTCCGGGAAGTTGAAAATGTATTCTTTAACAAGTAATGTTTTAAACATACACAAATTAAGCAGAAGCAAAGGATGGGCAGGGTAGGGACTACCCATTAGTTCTTCTCACCTCTCTTGCTACCAGAACCAGTGCCCACAATAAAAACACATATTCAACACAACTGTAGATTTATCTTTTTTTTTTGGGGGGGGGCTAGGCAATGGGGTTAATTGACTTGCCCAGGGTCACACAGCTAGTGAGTGTTGTGTCTGAGGCCAGATTTGAACGCAGGTCCTCCTGACTGTCTGGTGTTCTATCCACTGCGCCACCCAGTTGCCCCTAGACTTATCTATTTAGAAGCCATCTCTCATGATTTAAATGGGAACTGTAGATGTAGAAGACACTGGCTGTTGCCATTTCTATTACTTCCATGGGATGAACTCCCCCTTTCTTTAAGAGTCCCAAAACTTTTGCCATTATCATGTATGAAAACCTCATAACCCTGTCCAACAGCTGATCTCAGGTTAGTTTTCTCTTTTCCCAAAATAGGAAGAACTACAAATCCCAGAGGATTATGGTGCTAGTCATCTCTTTTTCAAAAGTTGTCAAATTCACATTCCTAGGACATGCCACAGTGTTTGGCACATAGTATATACTTCATAAATGCTTGTTGACTATCAGATGCCGAGACCACAAATCCATCTCCCTAAAGCAGTCTGATTATGATGCTTATATATAGGCCTGGGTAAAAGCCATATAATCTTACAAAAGCTGTCCAAAGACCTTTCTTCCCCCCCATATTTATATGAGCTTACAATGATTCTCTGCCTTTTAAAATATATGACACTGGGCTGAGGACTTGCCTGAGCTCTCCCAAATTCCCCTTCTATAAACTGTAAAGGACAACTCAAAACTCATTCTGGAGTGGCAGAATTCACAAAAGGACTGGATGAAACAATTTTCCAGACCAAGACAACCTAGAAGATCAGCAGGAAGGGCCCATTGCAATAGGGTGACAGTGAAGTTCAGTCCAGCACAGGCAACCTCCAGGAAAGACAGCAGCAGGCCTTAGGGGCAAATGAAATAGCAGGAGGGGCTTCTGGAATACTTAGATGGTAAGGGGTTCAGACAACTGATCAGAAGGAGATTAAAAGAGTTCCTTTGCTGACAATGGGTACAGGACTCTGTTGCATTGAACATATGCAGATCTAAGTTGAAGTTTTGGGTCACAGTTCCAGGATAAGGAAGAGTACTAGCACATCTGAGCTTGTGGCTACAGGGGAGGGGGGAAGCTATACACAGTTCTAGGGTAGAAAAGATTGCATGTGGCCACTCACAGATCAGAACACAAGCCAGGAAAGAAATGAACACACCTCTCCTTAGATTATAACATGTTTGAAGAACTGAAAAATTATAGACCCCCAGAACTAGCTTTGAAAATAGCTTTGCAAAAAGGCTGAAACTTGGGACAGTGCCCCCTTCACCTTAGGAGTAGACCCCAAATTTTAGCATAAAGTTAGAAGTAAAAAAAAGAATAGCCTAGAAAAATGAACAAACAACATTAAAGAAGTGACCATAGAAAGTTACTGTGATGACAAGGAAGATCAAAACACAAACTCAGAAGAACTCAATAAAGTCAAAACTACTATATTCAAAGCCTGAAAGAAAAACATGATTTGATCTCATGTCCAAAAAGTATTCTTATAAGAGCTTGAAGAGAATTGTAAAAATCGAACAAGAGATGTTGAGGGAAAATTGGGGAAAGAAATGAGAGTGATGCAAAAAAATACCATAAAAAAAGTGTTAACAACTTTGAAAAGGAAGCACAAAAAAATTACTGAAGAAAATAATACTTAAAAAAAAACCAGGATAGGCTTAGATTGTGAAAATCTAGCCAATAGCTTACTAATGTTCAGACTTCTTAAGAGTCTGCCCAATATGACAGATGTTCTAATAAACCTTGTCTTTGGCTAAAAGAAGGTTTGGGTCAAAAGCTTTTGGGCAGGACTTGCATGTTGTGATCTTGAGGTCCCAGGACCCCTAAACCTTATCATTTTGGTGGCCCTTTTGGGGAAACTGCCTAACCCCAAGTTCTTCTCTAGCCAAGTCTAGAAGGTACATGAGCCTCCCCCCAACCTCCTTTCTGGTTCTGCAGTTAGGGTTGCTCTCCAAGCACCAAGGCTTACAGGTGCTTTTCAGGCAGACAGTTATGAGGATGTCTTGCACTTGGCCTGACGCTTTCATGCTCTTGTTCCACTAGGTTGGTTGGAGGCCATGGACCTGGGTACATCTTCCACAGCATAGAGGACAAAGACAGATGCCCTATCTGGAAGTGTATGCCCAATTCTGTCAATTTTCTCAGCAATATGGAATTGGGGAAAACTGCAGATGTTTTTTGGTTCCTGAGGCTTACTTCCTTCTCTCTACACCCCTAAATCCTCCCTCATGGAGGTTACAGGGAAAAGTTAGAACAACTAAAAATATCTTGGCAGATTCTGGAGGAATTAAGGAATTTTGAAACACTCCCTTCCCTTGAGCCAAGAGGGCATGTTAACCCCTCTCATAGGAGAAGAGAGTTTAACCCTTTTCCCCTTACCTTTGATTTTGCCCTCCCCCAACTGGGGAAAAGAAGAAGGGGAGAGGGGCAGCAGCTACAGCATGGGCCCCTCTGGCCCTAGTGCAACCTTTGCCTGGAAGCATCACTCAGGTTCAGCACATGCTCAAGGTAAAGAAACTAGCCTCCCAACTTGGGTAAGCACATTCTTTTAAATTTGAAGTTTTAACTGTTAATGATGAGATGTTGAGTCTCTGTGTAATTTGGAAATGCATTTAACAAAACTGAAGTCACCTGATTAGTAATGGGTTTGTTTAAAGTTTCAAATTGGTGAACTTTTTGTATCATTATATCAAGCAACTTTTTGCAATTTGGTTACTGCTAAGATAATTTGGCTGTTGTTGGTTATTGTTTTAATGTGTAAACTTGCCAAAAAGCTTGTTTGGGTTTTGTCTTTGCTAAGAATTTGCAATTACATAGGAATAATCTCTAACAATTGGCTTTTAATACCAGGACAAATTTAAATCTGGCATGTAAATCTTGGAAAAGTTTTTCCTAAACTGTGATTAGTGAAACTTGCTGTTTGAGGTAAAAGCTGATGGGATTTTATTTTGAGTTCTCTGATGGGTCATAATCCATCGATATCAATAATCCACCAACTGAGAGAAATGCCACAAGCTACTCTGTGAATATGATACTGGTGGGAAGTCAACATCAGGAAAAGCTGAGAGGACAATTTTAGCCTCAGTCTAAGATGGGATCTTCCTGGCTCAGTTTCCCCATTATGTTCCTTTGAAAGGGAATGTTACCCACCTGGCTATTCCTGAGTCTGACTATGAAGTGGATTTGATACTGCATGGCTGGAAAACTGAATTATCTGAATCCAAACAGAGCTAAGGATGTTTTATCTTCTCAAATCTGGGCCCCAAATTTAGTCCCTGCTTTATACTGGGCCCTGCAGTCTTTTCTGTCAGATTTTTGTTTTCCAGACTACAGGTCATTCACCTACAGTTGGTGGCAAACAGCAAGTACCAGCCAATGTTCCCCCTTCCTTCCTTGCAACCTGTGCTGAGTTTCAGCCAACCTCCTCTTTGGGAACCCCTCGAGGCAGGGACAGCTCTATGCCCCTTGCCAGCAGGAAGTAGTTTCAGAAGCCAAGACCTTCACCCCTTACCCCAAAAGAATTTGGATCCCATTTGTTTGAGGGGGGAATGATGAGGATAGGAGCTAGACCCTGAAAAGGAAAAGCCCTGGACTTTCCCACATGGCCAAATCTCTATCTTTTGCCTGAGGCTATAATCCCATCAACTGGCCTTTCATTGTGGCTACACCTAATTTCCCAATTCTGTTACCCTTCACCTAGTCTAGCCCTCTATTGTCTTACCTGCCTATGGCTTCCCACACTTAATCCTAGCTAGGCTCCATTCTCCCTTGGTCATGAGGTCCAGGTCCCAGGAGTTCTGTTCACCCCAGTTTACTGGCCACTCCCATTTAGATCTTCCTTAGTCACCTCTTCCAGTCACCCCAAACTACTCAGACACTCCTAGATCCCTTCCACAGTCTTTTGTATATAAGGTCCATCTTGTCTCCATTAAGGTGCTTAGATTCTTAAAATCTAGCCACTGCTCAGATTCTTATAATCTAGTCAATAGTTTACTAATGTTCAGAGTCCTTAAGAGTCTGCCCAATATGACAGATGTTCTAATAAACCTTGTCTTTGGCTGAAAACAAAACAAAACAAAACAGATAAGCCAAATGATAAAAAAAAACACAAAAATCCACTGAAACAAAGAACTCCCTAAAAAGTAGAATGGTCTACATGGAAAAAGAGGTACAAAAATTCACTGAAGAAAAGAACTCCTTAAAAAGTATAATTGGCCAAGTAGAAAAGAAGGTACAAAAGCTCATTGAAGAAAATAGTTCCTTAAAAATTAGAATTGGGCAAATGGAAACCAATGACTCTATAAGACATCAAGAATGAAATAAGTAAGGAAGAAAATATGAAATATCTCATTTAAAAAAAAAAAGACTGACCTAGAAAATAGATCTAGGAGAGATAATTTAAGAATCATGGAACTACCTGAAAGCCATGATTTAAAAAAAAAAAGAGCTTAGACATCAAAAATTATCAAGGAAAACTGCCTTGATATCCTATAACCAGAGGGTTAAATAGAAATTGAAAATATCCTCTCATCACCTCTTGAAAGAGATCCCAAAATGAAAACCCCCAGGAATAATGTACATTAATTCCAGAGCTTTCAGGTCAAAGGGAAAATATTATTAGTAGCTAGAAAAAAAACAATTAAAATATAATGGTGCCATAGTCAGAATAACACAAGATTTAGCAGCTACTACTTCAAAGGATCAAATGGCTTGGAATATGGTATTTCAGAGGGCAAAACAGTTGGGATTACAACCAAGAATCACCTACCCAGCCAAACTGAGTATAATTCATCAGGAAGCAAAATAGATATTCAATGAAATAAAGGACTTTCAAGCGTTCCTGATGGAAAGAAAAGAGCTGAATAGAAATTTGACTTTCAAATACAAGACTCAAGATGCATAAAAAGGTAAACAGGAAAGAGAAATCACAAGAGATTCAATAAGGCTAAGCTGTTTGCATCTCCACATGGTAAGATGATACTTGTAACTTCTAAGTACTTTATCATTATTAGGTCAGTTAGAAGGAGTATATACATAGGGTGTGAGTTGAACATAATGGAATGATATCTAAAAAATAAAATTAAGGGATGAGAAAGATGAATACACTAGAAATAATAAAGTAAGTAAATAATGGTAAATTGTCCCACATAAAAGAGACACAAAGGAGCTTTTACAGTGGAAGGAAAGATGGAGAAGGGGGAGGGGGAGACAGCTTGAACCTTGCTGTCATTGGAACTGGTGCAAAGAAAAAAATAACATACACACTCAGTTGGATATAGAAATCCATCTTACTCCACAGGAAAGTAAAAGGGGAAGGGAATAAATGAAGGAAAGGTGTGGGGGGGCAGTGCTGATGGAAGGGAGGACAGATTGGGCTAGGTGTAGTCACAAGCAAAACACTTTTGAGGTTGAATAGAGTGAAGGGAGAGAAAGAATAGGATAAACAGGGAGAAAAATAGGATGAAAAGAAATATATAGTTAGTAATCGTAAGTGTAAAAAAATTATAGCCAGTTTCTCTGATAAAGGCCTCATTTCTCAAATATATAGAGAATCCCATCAAATTCCTAAGAATTCAAGTCATACTCCAAATTGATAAATGTCAAGGATATGGATAGGCAGATTTTAGATGAAATAATCAAAGTTACCCGTAGACATATGAAAAAATCTCTAAATCACATTTTGTTAGAGAAATGCAAATTAAAACAACACTGAGGTACCACCCCACATCTATCAGATTGACTAATAAGACAGGAAAGAAAAATGATAAATGTTGGAGGGAATTTCAGAAAATTATGACGCATTTATTGTTGGTGGAGTTGTGAATTGATTCATCCTTTCTGGAGGACAATTTGGAAGTATGCCCAAAAGGCTATAAAACCATGCATAACCACTAGTAGGTCTGTATCCCAAAAAGATTTTTTTAAAGGAAAGAGAGCTATATGTAAATAAATATTCATAGCAGCTTTTTTAGTGGTGCCAGAGAATTGGAAATCGACAGGATACCTATCAAGTGGGGAATGGCTGAACAAGTTGTGGTATATGATTTTGATACTATACTACTGTGCTATAAGAAACAACAAGCAGATGCTCTCAGAAAACACTGTAAAAACTTAAATGAACTGATTGAAAATGAAATGAGGAGAAACATCAGAACATTGTACAAAGTAACAACAATACTGTACAATGATCAACTGTCTGTAAATGATTTAATTATTCTCAGCAATATAATGATCCAAGACAATTCTGAAAGGTCTATGATAAAAAAAAATGCTGCTACCTCCACAGAAAGAATTGGTGGAGTCTAAATGCAGATAAAAGCGTCTTTTTTTTAACTTTAAGTTTCATTTTGTTGATGTTTGTGTTTTCTTTTATAATATGACTAATAAGGAAATATGTTATACGTGACTGCCCATGCATAACCTATATCAAAATGTTTGTGTTCTCAAGGAAGGTGGGGAAAAGGTGGGAGGTAGAGAATTTGGAATTTAAATTTAAAAAAAGTAATTGTTTTTACATGTAATTAGAATAATAATATATTAAATGTGTGTGTGTGTATCACTGATGTTCATAAGGCCATAAGATAAGAAAAATTAAATGTTGTCATTGGAAATGTATAGGTTATAACTAAGGTAAAAAAGGGCGGAGGAAGAAGAAAAGGACACCTCATTCTCCAAATACCGTTCCTTAGGAGCAAAAGGTAAAGATAAATTATTGAAAAGTACTTCTTCTATACTTAAGCAAAAAGTAAAAATACATTGAAAAATGGTGGACTAAGCCCACACATTCTCTTTAGGATTTTCTGGCATGCTTCTATTTCTCTGAACTTTTTTTAGGTGGTTAATTCACCTAAAATAAAGTATTCCAAAGAGATTATCATCTTCAGCTAAGTGTCTCAAAAATACTTCACCAAATCTATTGTTATCTCTTAATATAGAAAGACATCAAAGTGCTGGACTGGCCCTAGAAGACACTGATGGAGTATAAAAGCATCCTCACATTATTAAATAGATAGCTGGGCTGGTAGGCTGGTGCATAAATTGCTTCTAATTCTTTCTAGATTTAAAGCTAGAAATGACCCTAGAGATCATGTACTCCAATCCCCTCATTTTGTAAGTGTGTAAACTAAGGCCCATAGAAACTAAGTAATTTGCCCGGGGTCATATAGCTTGGAAATCAAAATCAGATTTTCTGACTCCAAATCCATTATTCTTTCAACCACACCATGTTTCCTTTGTCTTCCAAACCTAAGAGTTTGGAGAAATGATAGGATCTGCTCCCTTCCTTGTTCAAAGGAGTGGTTATACAGGTTATAATCCTTGATCAAACCCTTCTAATTTAGCTGGCAAACATGGTTGGCCTCATAACTGGATCAAGCCATACTTAAATTCCTTAACTCCTTCTTCTAGCATGCTCTTCCTGAACTTCTAAAATTGGGATAATAACCCTTACTCCTTTATAGCGGTGCTATGACACAGAATTATAAAGCACCTGTGTGGCTCTACTAACAATCTTTTATTGAGCTGTCCATATGTGTCCAGTTATTCTGTCCAATGCTTTGAAAGCTCTCACTGGGAAGGTTTTAATCTCAGTGCTTCTCAGAAAAAAAAAAAAACCATGATGCAGCTTAAACAAAAATAAGACTAGGTTTTAAAATAAGTCCCTAGGGGAAAACAAAATCTCATATTGGAGTCCAAAGATACCAAGTGTCTTTGAAACTGCTAAAATTGTGTTTTGTTTAGAAAATGATGAATAATTAGCCTCCATATGTCCCTTGCAATTTCAGCGGTTTTCCCATTCTTAGCTTGATAATGCAGGCAGCAAGATATTTGAAATACCGAACTGAAAATTCTAGACATAGCCTGATGGCCCATTAAAATCATGTTGCCAAATTTATCATGACTCTGAAATCCTTAATAAACTATAGATCTGAGACTTCAGTTGGTCAGACTCTCTTTCAAAGAGATGCATCTTCAACCAATGTTATAGTAAGAGCAATCTATTGCTTTCAGATTTGTTCTCCTCTTCCCCTGGCCCCCACCCCATTACAGTCTTTCTGATGACACTTAGCCCTATTCATAAATGAGCCTCTATAAAAGGAAACCAAAAGTATATAGTATCACAGCTTGTGATTCAGTGAAAGAATGTAAGACCTGCTTTATGTGTGACCTTGGAAAAATCCCTTATCTTCTCGGGGCTTCATCAACTCCCTCTCGAGTAAAATCAAAGAGTCAAACTAGAGAGTCTCTCAGATATTTCCTTGCCCTAATGGTCTCTGAATCTATGTAAAGTAATTACAAACTCAAGTACTATTATTTCATCCTTACCTTCAATTCAATCCAATAATCTTTTATGTAGTGTATACTGTGTACTAAACATTGGGCTAGGAACTAGGGATACAAAAATCAATCAATAAACAAATAAATAAATGAATAAAATGTCCCAAGAGCTTATCAATTATCAATAAAATAACAGTAATAATATACACTTTCTTTTATCAGCATGTCAGAGCACTATCTCTAAAAACTCCTTTAGCCATCTGAATCACCTCAAGGAATGTGATTCATAGATCCAAAAACTTAAATGAGACCTACTTCTGGAAGAAATGCATGCAAATTACTATTGATCACAACACTTCAGAGGTGGGGATGGAGTGGGAGGAGAGGAACTTCCTAAAGCTTTATTTAAAAAAAATACTTTTAGGTAATTTTGATTAATTCACTTCATGGCTTTGAGAAAATAAGGTAACTAGAATGAAGCCGCCTCTACCCTGTCTATCCATCTGTTTATACTCAGGGCTTATACCCAAAACAGCCTTTAGTTGTTAACTCTTTTCCAGGAAGCTTATCAGTGTACTACATGAATTGAATATATACTAATGCAATTAATGAGTACACAAGATGAAAGTATACCCCAGAGACAAAATATTAACGTGGTGGTTGAAGGTCAAGTAAAAGGCAAAAGACAAAAATGCAAGATGGAAAGAGTCTAGTTTTATATTTTACATTTTATCTGGCCTTACATAACCATTTTTTCCCCCTCTAAGTGCATTTATGGAAGTTTCATTCATTCAATCATTTAACAAATACATATTGAATATATTATTATATACTTCTCTATTTAAGTATTGTATTGCCTGATCAGATTAGAAGCTCATTTCAGAATAAAGTACTTATTTTTATTGATCCCTGGTATCTATCATGGTGCTTTAATAATTGCTATTCTTGGGGCCGGTAGGTAACACAGTGGCTACAGCACTGGCCCTGGATTCAGGAGGACCTGAGTTCAAATTCAGCCTCAGACACATAACACTTACTAGCTGTGTGATTCTGGGCAAGTCATTTAACCCCCATTGCCCAACCAAAAATAAATTTCTATGCTATCTGAATTGGATTGTACTTACTATATTCAAGTATTTTGTTAGCCTCTATGTGGGTAAACAAAGTACAGTTAGATGTGACCCCTGGCCCTAAGGAGCTTATAAACAAGCAAAAAAGAATAGAGATAGGACCCAAATAATGTGAATGATGAATACCCCAAAGTGGCTGTATTTATTTGAATTTGTACTATTCAAAATTGTCATTATATAAAATATTGTAATTGTTTCCAGCCAATGGAAACATGTTAATCATCCAGGAGGATTCATTATTTACACTAATTAGACAACATGAATGAGTTTGTTGGTGTTCAGTCATTTTTCAGTTTAACTCTCTGTGACCCTATTTGGGGTTTTCTTGGCAGAGATACTGGAGCAGTTTGCCATTTCCTTCTCCACATCATTTTACTGGTGAGGAAACTGAGGCAAACAGGTTAAGTGACTTTCCCAGGGTCACACAGCTGGTAAGTGTCTGAGGCCAGATTTGAACTCATGAAGATGAGTCTTCCTGATTCCAGGCTTGACATTCTATCCGCTGGGCCACCTAGCTGTCCCTTGAATATGTTTTATCACTATATAAGTACAGACAAAGAGCTATAAGAGTTCATAGGAGATTCAAAAAAAAAATACTCAAGTGTGGTTGGAGAAATCAGAATAGTTATTGCAATGAGAAAATAGAACAGCAAGTAGTCCAACATGGCTTTTAGAAAGGAGATTGGTAGAAGAAAAGGGTGGAAAAGTATACTGAAGCTAAATGAGTAGGAGCTTCAAATCCCAGACTATGAACTTCATTCTTTAAGAAACAGAAAGCCATTAAAGTGTAGTGGGGTGATATAATTAGAACCATGCATTAGAAAGATCATGATGCATAGAACAAATTAGAGGGGCAAGAGACTGAACTGTAGGAAGGAAGTCCTCATAACAGGCCATTATGATTGCCCCAGTGCGAGGTAATGAGGATTTGACCTAGTGTGTTGACAGTTGCAGTGGAAAGGAAGGGGCTGTTAAAAGAGTTACTCCAGGGATAGAAACGAACTTTTCCTACTAACCTAGACTCTGCTATTTTGTACCAATTTCAGAATATGATGGTGAATATATTTTAATAATCAGCCAATATGTCTTTATCACCTTTGGAGTTTTAAGGTAACCAATAAAGATGCCTTACTTAAGGTACTAAGTTTCCATTGTAAAGATGTTATGAAGCTATTTCTTCAGCACTTTTCTTTACCTTCAACACCTTTAAAATGAACTGCCAAAGAATGAAAATTCTCAGGAGATATGCTGCTGGTATATTCTGGAAATGAATACTTGTTATCACTTTTAATAAGCTGTATTAACTTCTCTAGTCTATTTAAAACCTTAGAAGAACAGGGTGACAGACTATTTATTTTCACTCTCATGTCCTAAAACTTGTCCCAAGAAGAACACTACATGTCTGATTGACTGGTTCACTCATTCATTCATCCACTGAAAATATTCAACTGTCATTTATTATCTCTTACAATATGCTAACACCGCTCTGGATATAAAGATGAATGTTATCTCTTCCCCAAAGTTGCAGAAGGGGATAAGATAAGTGTATGAATAACTCTCATAGCAAAATGTGATAAGATTTAGAGATAGTAATAGATATACAAATGTAAGGATGAGTTTTGGAGGTGATGTAATAAAGTAGACAGCCTGGGATCATGTACTCTAGGGTAAGAAAGATATAGTACTACTGTATCTCTGGATGTGGAGCCAGGAAGGTCTAAGCTCAAATCCAGCCTCAGACATCTTCGAGCTATGTGACCTTAGGAAGGAAAGAAAAAAGGAAGAAAGACACCTAGACTCTAGGGTGGGCAACCTGTGCCTTCAAGGCTACATGTGGCTCTCTAGGTCCTCAAGTATGGCCCTTTGAATCCCAATTTCACAGAATAAATCTCCTTAATAAAAGGATTTGTTCTGTAAAACTTGGACTCAGTCAAAAGGCCTCATCCACAGACCAGAAGGCCACAGGTTCCCCACCTCTGATTTTCTAGAGCAAGTTCACAGTGGATAACTATAGAATTGTGACGTAGAGGTCAGAGACAAAAAAGGATGTTAAAAGAATAATAGTATTTCTTTGGTTCTTTCAACATGTATTATTTTACAGACACAAGAGGGAAGGGGCTGATGCATTCCTGCATGTGGAAGGGACTGTGGAGCCTGCTTCTATAAAGGCAGGATGGTGTGTAATGGAAGTGGCCTGCTCCCTGAGGAATATGTGCAGACATTCTGCTACTGATTATAATTTACTATCAATGTGATGAAAAAACTGTCCTTTGACTATATAGCCACAACTGGAGTATATTCAAAGGGTGCTAGTCTACTAGGATCTCGTCCTTGGTCTGCCTTTACTTCCCTGGTTTCACTTAGCAACAGAGACAATACTGTGAGAGGAGAGGCCTTGAACCTTCCCCACACAAGGCCAACATCTAGCCCTTGAATGTATACCTCTATTCTTTTGGTTTTTGTGTTTATTCTTTTCTGTTTTAGATGATGGACATTAGAAATAGCTACAATGTTGTAATCCTTTACAAGTCAGGATAATGAGTGCCCAGAAGTCAAGGATGAGAATTCTTGCTGGTATTTGCCAGAAGCCAGACAGTAAAAAACAATGTACTGGGTGCCTGTGTGATCTAACCCAACAGTAGATGAGACCCCAACTAATCCCAACTCATAGCTACCCAGTGGATTGACACATTTGGGAGTGAACTTGGTGGAACAAATTCTACATATAAATGAGGCATATGTTTGAGCTTACTCTCTCCAGCTACTGAAGGGATTTTGTTCTCTGAAGTATTGGGGTAAATACTGGTACTTTTGTTCTTGCTCTAACTTCTCAGTAAATATCCTATCATAAAGCTAATTTGATGATGTAAATTGTTTAACTAGAACTGGGACACTATTCACTGGAGGCTAATAAGGGGAAAGATGACATATAGGAATGGAGGTTCATCCCAAAAAGCATTATGAAGAGATACTCTAAACCATAGGGTTCCCTAAAGCCCCAAAGGGTAAATATAGCCAGTCTTATTCCTGGAGAGTGAGAACAGATTATATCACTACATAGACATATAAAAGAAAGAGACATTTTGGTTATGAAATGTCAGTTTCCTCATTTGTCAAAATAGGCAGTTGTACTAATTGACCTCTAAGACTCCTTTCAACTTTAAACCTATAATTCTGTGTGAGAGTTACAAAATATTTGAATAGATCACTGAGGGATGTTGCAAAACCTCCACTCTGAGATGTTTTTGCTTTAAAAAAAAATAGAATAAATAACTATATCAGTACTGAATGAATTTTAAAAAGAGATTGCAAAATGAGGCCTTTAGAGGCCTTCAAATCTCTTCATACCTTTTTGTTCTATAGTTCTAAGATTTTAAAACTATGGAAGACAAGAAAGAAAGAAAGAAAGAAGAGACCAAAAAGGCATCTGAGAAAATTCTCAATAGGACAACTTAAAACAGAACAGGGTAAACTAGAAAAATCAGCGCTATCCTTACTTTTCTTTCCCTGCTTCTATTTTTTGCTTCAAGAGTATGAGTCAGCTTTCCTTTTGTTGTTATTGTGAGTAGGAGGATAGGAAAATGAAAGAAGGTGTGGGTTGTCAGATCTTAGAGAAAAGTGTAGGGGGAAGGAATCCCACAAAAGAGTTTAAAATCACCAGGTAAAAGCAACAAGATTATTACATTTCAGCCAAAAAAAGAGAGGGAGGATAAGAAAAATTCACTGCCAACAGACAAACCTTACTGTTTTTTCTCTTTGTGAGAGAAGCCTTTCTAAAGAATATTTAGCTCAGTCCTGGTCAAAGACTTGGTTCATAGTAGAACATAAAAATTTATGCCATTGCCAAAGCTGGTGAGGAAGGAATGTTTGGAGATGAAGGAAAGAGTAGAGGGTGACAAAAGGAAACATCTATCCTGTCCATTCAACAGAGCTAAAAAAAGTAAGGGGATTGTACTAGTTTCTATCATTTTCTCTGAAGTTTTTTTTTAATAGGGTTTACAACTTCTTCCCAATTTAGTTTATATACTATGCCCTATCTGAGAGCACATTGAAGTCCCTGTCACTACCATGACTATACTAAATTTTCATAGAACAATTGCCATTCACTTATAAAGAGCATCCCCAAAGTCTCACTGCCATTTTAAGTTTTTTGTAGCCTTGAGGACACCCTTTAAATATTTCACAGTTTATAAAATAATTTCTCTCCAACAATCTTTAAAGTTAGGGTAATGCAAGTATTATTATTCTCATTTTATTGATGATAAAATTGAGGATGAAAAACATTAAATGACTTGGCCACAGGTAATGAGCCAATAAATGCTGGACCCAGAACTTTAACCCAGACCCTCCATCTCCCATTGCTCATTGACAACCCAATACTGTGTCTTTAAATGATTAGTTATAAACACTGCACAAATTTGTATAAGAAGGAAAAGATAAACTTCAGTACAAATCGAAAGTACACATTGAGAACTAAAATTCTGTAAAAATACACATGCACACACACATACACACAAGCACATACAATCACAGCAATCAACATATGTGACTACAACAATTGTACATTTTGGGACTAAAAGAGTGTCATTGGAAAGAATGGCTTCAAATGACTTATTCAAACAGTCACATAGAGGATATTGTTGAAGTACACTATTTTCACTTCAAATACAAAATAAAGGCTAAAAATATAATGTGTTTTAAATAAGAATTTGCAATGGATGCACTTACGCATTTGTTTTATTTTGCATAAATGATAAAATATTTTGGATGACATTTTAAAATTTTTTTGAGTACTAGTTTGAAAAATGGTGATTTAAAAATGATATCATAGAGAAATGAACTTTTAGTGGTGAAACTTTTATTTGGCAGTGGTGCAGGAAGATAAGGCTTCATGAGTCTATGTAGAGGTAATTCTATTTCACACGTATATTTCTGAAAAAAATTGTGCTCAGGCCGTTAAGCTAGAGTTAGAAGTTTTACGAAGTTTAACCAACATATAGTCTCTGCCCTCATGTAGAACACAATTTAATATTTAATATGTAATAATATGAGAATAATTACAAGGTGAAATAATGTATAAGTACATGAGTAAAATGTTGCTCTATGATTTACAAGGTGTTGAAGGGCATCACTGAAAGGGGACATCAGGGAAGGCTCCAAGGAATAAGTGACATTTGTATTGGATTACAAAGGATGGATAGTAATTCTTCCACTAACTTAGTAATCATGGCCATATCTCTTTCTTTTTTTTCACCTGCTTCTCCTTAACAGTGACTGAGAGTATAGTTTTTCAACTTATTTCCTATTGTCTCTGAAACTAGCACACAATGATCCTTTAAATTTTCTTCCCTAGACAACACTTTAGATCCCATCTCTACGATGCACTCCCAACTCATCTCTGACTGTTAGAAACATCTGTTTCCTCTAAAACTTTGTTCATGCAACATCAGGCTCCCAGCTACCAGTGATCCCACACCCCAAAATTATCTTGTATTTATTTTGAATACATCTAGTAAATAGTTATTTATGTTCATGTCTTTTTTCCTTTAATAGAATTTGCCTCCTTAAGGACAGACATTGGTTCATTCTTGTCATTGTATCTATAATACCTAGAACAGTGCCTGGTGCTTAATATATACTTGCTAATTGATTTATAAGGGCTTTTACTGCTAGTAACTGTAAAATACACACAGGTGCTATAACAACAGAAGGGAAGACAGAAAGCTATTTTATAAAAATCACAACTAAACGTGATCTTTAATGCAAATTTGGGGAGAGCCAGGCCTTGTCCTTTCTTGGCTCCCTATGTTCACAACCTTTCCTATTACCCATTTTTAGTTCTCTCAGGAGTCAGAGAACCTTGGTCTTGTCTAGACTGTAGACTAATTTAAACTCCTAGAGACTTCTTGGCTAGGTAAAATTGAGTCAGCAAAGCTGTCACAATGCTATCACCCCTTTACAATCTTCTTAGCACTTGGTTCTATCTTATGGGAAACATGTGTGAGAAAAACACTTTCTTGAGTTGTTCAGCCATGACCAACTCTTCATAATTCTATTTGGGGTTTTCTTGGCAAAGACATTGAAGTGGCTTTCCATTTCCTTCTTCAGTTCATTTTACAGATGAGAAAAATGAGGCAAACAATATTAAGTGACTTGCATAGGGTCACACAGCTAGTAAACATTTGAGAACAGATTCGAACTCAGGAAGAGAAGTATTCTGGACTCCAGGCCTAGCACTCTATCCACGTGCCACCTAGCTGCCCCTTGAAACTTTCTCCTATGAATTTCTCTTTGAAAAAGGGAGTATTTCATAAGCATTAAAGGGGAAAACTATCTTCCTAAAAGAAGAAATGCTAGAGAAACTGGACAAATTTATGTATAGAATGGTGTACCACCATGAGTGTAATAATCATTTTTTAAAGTAAGAAAGTAGATGAAAGTGTGTATTTAAAAATCCAAACAGATGAGTAGTAATAAATGTGTGAACACATATTTATTAGAAAATCTGTTCTCTCACTGATGCCTGTAAGATTTACATAGGCACCTTACATCTAGAATTAAAAGTAGGAATTAAACTTGCAAATCCCCTTTCATCATGTAAAGCCTGGTCCCTTTAGAGACAGACTGAAGATCATAAGACCAAACACACTCAACTTTGTAGACTAATGATGACTTTAAATTGAGAGATTAGGCAACATTTCTACTGTTCCCCTGAAAGTCACAAAAAAATAAAACTCTGCTCTTCATCTGTCTGTGTATCAACATGTAAAATGTGAATGATCACTTAGAAAAAGAACTTGATACAAAAATGCAAGTAATGGAATGACAAAATATGTAAAAATTAAAATAAATTTGTAAATCACTATTTGAAGTAAAAAGTGACATAGAAATGGAAGTGTTGGAAGAAAATTCTCACTTAAAAAAAACAAAAAAGGATTTGCCCACATTAAGTTTCCTGAAACAGTAAAATAATTTAATTAATTAATTAAAAAAAAAACCTTTACAATGATAGAGATTAAAAAAAAAGATACTGAAATTTTAAATGAAATTATAATGTTTAATATCAGGTAGGATCAGAACTACAAGACAAAAGAAAGTATTTTCCTACATTAGTCCTACTGATAATTTCTGTATTTTCCCTATGCCAAATTCTAAAATACCTAAGTAGAAAAAGAAACCCTTGAAATATATATTATGGATTCTACTTCATTATTCACTTGTTCAAAAATATGTAGTAGGCTTCATTCTCCTATCCCTTCACCCCTCCACACAACTACCAGATCAAATCCAAACTCCTCAGGCCAGTATACAGTGCATTACAATCTGCTTTAACCTATCTTTCCAGCCTTGTTTTCAAGTAGGTCTCCATACAAATTTACCTTCAACTACACTGATCCATTCACTGTTGCCTGAATATAACAAATGCACTTTTTATCCCTGCCTTGGCTCATATTTTTCCCCTCTCTCCCACCTAAAGTGCCCTTTACTTTGTGCTGCATAAACTCAAATGCTGCCTAATCCCTCAAAACTCTGCATTCTTCTGAAACTTTCTCTGCCCAGACAACATGCAATGATCTCTCTATCCTCTACACTTATATAGAATTTACTGTCTACACCGTTTACTTCACACAATATAAGAATATGAGTGCATATGTCTGGGTTCCACTTTTTCTTTTAGTTCTTCCTAGTCATCTCCATACCATAACATCTACACTCTGGTTATCATCTTCATCCCCCTCCTAATTTAACCTTGGACCCTGGCCCTGGGACTTAAGGCTCTGATAGGTGAGTTATCACTTCATCTTTCCTGGAGTCAGGCCTCCATTTACACATCAAGCCCCATGCATTTCCCTTTCTGCCACCCCTCTCCCATATAAGTTCTTTAGAGGCAGGGGCTGCCTGGCCTGCTTCTATTTGTATCCCTAGAACTTAGCATTGTACCTGAATGCCTAATACTTGATAAATGAACACTTAATAAATACTCTGTCTCTCCCTTAGAAAACCTATCCGTCTCATTTCAATTTTCTCACCTGTAAATGAATGGCTTGAGTTAAATATTCTCTTCTAGCTCTGTAATTGTCCTTTCACTGTTCTAAAATCTTGTGATTCCATAAAATGTTTTCTAGTATCTTCAGTTTTATTTATATGTATGTAACTCTTGTTGCCCCAATAAGATTGCAAACTTGTAGAGAACAGCATGATTTATTACCTTTCCCTCATCCCCAAAACAATGCTTTGACTTTAGTCAGCACTCAATAAATATCTGTGTACTTGTTAATTGTTTAATAATTATCCTCTTTCTTTAAGGCTCAACTCAATTCTTACTTTTTCTATAAAGTCTTCCAAGACTGTCAAAAACCGCTGTGATCAATTCTTCTCCTAGACACTTGGCTCAGTCATTGCTTATACTTAGGTAGCACTTAGCCTATGCTACCATTGTTGTTATTAATGATGATGATGATTTAACCTATAGGCTTTGTATCTCCAGATTGAAGGCATATATGTATGTGTGTTTGTGTATATGCATGTGTGCATAAGTATATGTGTGTATATGAATACTTTATATAAGTGTACATATGTGTGTATGTATGTTTACATACACATATATGCAGACATATACATATACACTATATGTGTGTGTGTGTGTGTGTATGAGTTTGTATAAATTCTTGAATCACTAACTTTAGTATAGTCTTTTAAACAATACCCGTGGCTTCAATGGTATAATAAACTCCCAAATGAGGAGATTATCTACCAGTGTAGACTAGATCTTGCTCTGAAAGTTACAGTCTTGGAGGGTTGCTTGTGGCTACCAAGAGGTCAACAGTATCACATATTCAAAATATATTGGAGGCTACACTTGAACCCAGGTCTTCCTGACTGTAAGGCCAGCTATTTTTTGCATGCTCAGCACTTAGCACAGTGCCTGATAGTCATTGTTTAATATATTTATTGATCAATTATATATCTATTCTGCCATACTGCCTTTGTTCTGTACATAGTAGACATTAAATAAGTATTTGTTTTCATGAGGAGGAAGATGACAGGGATGAGGAGGAGGCAGACAAAATGTTTCTTCAGGAAGTAGTGTCTCTTCTCATCATTGCTCTGCATCTTAAGAAGCAGTTATGTGGTATACTGAATAAAACACTTGACCTGGAATTGGGAAGACCCAAGTTCAAATCTGGCCTCAGACACTTACTAGCTTTGCGATCTTGGGCAAGTCATATAATCTTTGTTTGTATCAGTTTTCTCAACTGTAAAATAGCATTTACCTTCCACGTATGTTGTGAGGAGCAAATGAAATACTATTTTTAGATTGCTTAGCATAGAGCCTGACACATAGTACGAGTCACATAAATGTTATCATTATTATTATATTGCCTTGGCATATCTATGAGCAATTGATAGTTATCTACTCATTTTGGTATGTCTTTATTTGTGTAAAGAGTATTTTGTTGTTGTTCATGTAGTTCCTGTTTATATTTTGGGAAGTAGACTTCCAAGTATTTTATATATTCCGTACTTATTTTAAATTGAATTTGTCTTTGTTATCTTATTTGGTTTTGTTAGTAATATTCAGAAATATTGATGATTTCTATGGTACATTAATGCATTGATGGTTGAGTTGTAAAATGCTATAAACATTGGAAAACAATTTGAAACTATGCCCCCCCCCAAAAAAAATTACTAAGTTCTGCACGCTCTTTGACTTACTGATATGTAGGTACCTTATTATTGTTTGGGTTTTTTCTTTTTTTTCTTTTTTTTTTTAAGCCAATTGGGGTTAAGTGACTTGCCCAGGGTCACACAGCTAGTAAGTGTCAAGTGTTTGGGCTGAGACCAGATTTGAACTCAGGTACTCCTGACTTCAGGGCTAGTGCTCTATCCACTGCACCACCTAGCTGCCCCTGTTTGTTTTTTTTAAAAAACATTAATTATTTTACTGTTTAAACCTTACTAGAGATTGTTTGAACACTGAATCTAATTGAACCCAGGTTTCCCTGACTAAAGTAACACTCCAGGAATGCCAGAGATGGCTACAAGAAATTCCGGATTCCCTGAGGTCCCAGACCCATCCAAATTATTCTTTTTTGGAGTCTTCATATCCAGGCCTTAATTTGGATCCATCCAAGCTTATGTTTTGTGTCCCTTTGTATTTTGTCTTTGTTTATTGAGTGTTTACATTTACTCATATCCATCTCAATCTACCTTGCATTCAAGTTGTCCTTTCTGCAGAATTGTTTACTGCATTCAGGTAATTTCTGTTTGTTGTCTAAACTGTATATGATATAAACCTTCCAGAGTCTGGATGAGAGGGAGTCACAGCTTTTTTTCTAATTCTCTCTCCTTTAGCAAATGACCTACTAAATTGTTTTTTAACTATTTCATATTTGGGGGTTTATTCTTGTGACCAACAATGTGGTGTCAGGAGTGGGATTCTCTTGTTAAGTTGGAAGGGTTAAATTGGAATGCTCTTTAAGACCTTGGAAGCTAAGTAAATCTCTGTGATATTGAGGCCCTGAACAATATGGGATCAAATCAGATATGAAAAGAATCTGGCAAGTGTCCTTTTTGAACCACAGTTCAGGCCTCCAGCTTCAGGTTTACAGAAAATGAAAAGAGTAAAATTAGCCCAGGTCACCCTGATTAATCAAATGAGTTATCTTCACTTGGTCACTCAAAGGCTTCATAATCAGCTATTTTTTTTTAAATGGTTAAAATTATGCTGGAGGTAATTTGGTAGAGCTTTCTTTTTCTTTTTCTCTTTTTCTTTCTTTTCTTCTTGATTCTCCTAAGATACCTGGTCTGTTACTGGTCAGTAGTATAGTAGATATCTTAATGTGCATGGCTATTAGTTCTACACACATTCATTTAGGATGACCCAAAGTTAGCTAGAGAAACTTGTCATTGGCAGGCAGTGAGGTGGGCGTTGACAGGGGCTTCCACTTCAGAAGTTCTCTAGTGTGGGAGGGCTTGTTTACCTTGGAGAACATTGAAAGGGAACACCTTGTCACTCATAAAAATTTCTATAAGAGAACTGATAAAGAAGCCTTAGTAGGGTGGAGAAGACTAATGAAGTCTCATATCTAAAACAGCTCTCCCAGCTATTTGTAATACTAAGTAGGGACTTACTATTACTGACTCTTTGATTTGACTTTCAGTTGGAGATAAGGGACAAAACAAAACAAGCAAACACTCATACAACAACACCAACAACAAAAGCAAAAAACAAAACAAACAAACAAACAAAAACCCTATGAGATTCTTTCTTTATCCCTGCTTTTACAACTTTGGCCAGATTGGAGACCACAGGAACATAAAACAAGAAAAAGTAGGATTGTTTTTCCCCTGGTATGTTGAAATATATGGCATTATAAAGTAATTATAAACTACAATTTGTAACTGAAATGTAACGTCTTAGTAATTTACTGTAAATTACTATGAATGTATCACATTATGTTTTAAAGATTTTTGAAATGGCTAAAAATCTTAGTGGATTTTTTGGAGGTTTGCAGCTGGGATTAAGATTAAGCAAAAACATCATCTCTCATCTCTCTGCCCTTCTTGGAAGGTGACAAATATATTTTTCCTAAAAGAATGTGATTTTACCTACTAGTGAATAAGCAGAACTGAAGCTAGTTTGAAATGTTTCGACATAACTTATTTGGGTAAATTAGTAGGTAAATCACCTAAATCAAAACTAAAGAAGCAAAAGTTGAGCAACTAACTGGTATTGTATAAGAAACACCCACACACACACACACACACACACACAAATATGCACAAATGCACACATGCACATGCACATGCACATGAGATGATGTTTTAAGCAAGTATAAGTATCTGTTAGCAATTTCAAAATGGTAATATTCTATCAAGGTATACCATTTATCAAATGAAAACTATAGAAATAAATTTGCAACATTTGAGCATAGCATACTAATTCTTTCCTTGAAGGGGCATGTCCCAATTTTTAGAGTCTCATGGGATCTGAAAGAAGATGGGAAGATGAGACTACCAACATGAATCTTTGAAAGTAAGCTAACTGAAAATAATGGGCTTTATAAACTGAGGTTCTGGAAGCTAATGGCCCTTGGAAAATTTGAGACTTTGCATATAAAATAGTGAAACTTGCTGCCTACCTTTGGAGAGAGAGGTGATGGACTCAGAGTGTCAACTAGAACATATATTTTTTGAAAAGGATAATGAATGCAGGAATTAGTCTTGATTAATTATGCAAATTTTAATAAGGTTTTTGTTTTTTTTCTTTCTTTTTCATTGGGTAAGGGATGACAGAAGAGAAAATAAATTTTGGTTAATTGAAAAATATTAATTTGATTTTTAAAAAGAGAAAAAGGAAAGAGGGAAGGAAGGAAAAGAGGAAAGGAAGAAAAAGGAAAGAAAAAGGAAAGAAAAGAAGGAAGGAAGGAAAGAAAGATAAAGGGGGGAGGAAGGAGAAAAGGAAGGAAGGAAAAACAGAAAGAAAGAAAGAAAGAAAGAAAGAAAGAAAGAAAGAAAGAAAGAAAGAAAGAAAGAAAGAAAGAAAGAAAGAAAGAAAGAAAGAAAGAAAGAAAGAAAGAAGGAAAGAAGGAAGGAAGGAAGGAAGGAAGGAAGGAAGGAAGGAAGGAAGGAAGGAAGGAAGGAAGGAAGGAAGGAAGGAAGGAAGGAAGGATACAGGAAGGAAGGAATGAAGGAAGGAAAGAAGAAAGATTCAACAAGCTTAGAGTAAACCTAGAGAGTTATGCATGAAGAAATGAGTTCTATTTTGGACTGATTTTGAAATACTTGTTCTTTATGAAACAAACTACACAAGATTCCAGATCTGTTTTCCCAAAGAGTCCATTAGAACTTCTTTGTTCAACGCACCATTGCTTTAGGTCTTTGCTATCAACTAGGTGATAGCTAAGTAATCTGCTTAAATAGCTATGTTAATGTTTTAATTGGTGCTTTAATTGGTTTTAATTGGTGTAATTGGTTTTTAATTGGTTTTAATTAAGGTATAATAGAATGTAATATTATTATATTTAAGTGTTACCCCTTGTAGGTAATAAATCCATTTGAACAAGGATTTTCTAATGATGAGACCTTAAATAAAAGGTTAATTTAAATTATGGGAATTTTAGGAGTCAAGTCATGGTTTAGAGGATATTTGGTAGAGATACAGAACTTCATAGTACAACAGAAATGAACTGTCTTCCTAGGTAATTTATTCAGGACCTAATAGGAAACTTCTCAAGACTTGTCAAACCACATGACTATTAACCACTTTAGCTGATTCTTATAGGCAAAAATGATATTTCCAGAAAGAATCTAAAAACCTCACTAAAAATTACAAAGGCTTGCAAAGGAAACTGATATCTTTAGGGAGTTTTTATCACTGATGCCAAGGATAGACAAGAAATTTAGAAGAGAATGGGAATTTTAAGGTGGTTGTGGGGATATTTATGATGAATATTCCTAAATCAAAAGCAGTCTAATACACACAGATTTGGACATAGGATATGTTAGAACTTTTCCTACTGCCTGAACCATCTGGCTCATAGTCAACCATTTGGGGCTGACTATACACCTGATTAAAAGGAAAGGGAGGACATACTTATGAGCTCTCTTTATCACATGAAATACTTATATGCTCCCTTGCTATCACTGCCCCTGCTAAGGACTTCTAAAGGTACAGGGACAAGGTATACAAGAACCTCAAATGTCAATTGTTTCCAGACAATTTTCATTAAGCTACTGCTGAGAGTTAATCACCAGAAGCCCAGGGCTCCATTTCCCTCTTCTGATAAAGGTATGCTCAGTGGGTCAAAAGAAAGAGAGAAGAAATTGAGTGTTTTCTTCAAATCACACATGCTCAGTCCATGTGATCCAGGTGCATTTGTCAACTGTCACACCACAATTCATTTAATTAAGCATTGTGAGAAATGAAAGCCATCAGAATTATACATGTATCTGAGTGTAAGATGGTTATCTTTAGGTAAAGTATGGTTGCTGCATGGCCATGAAGCCATGGTCACCCAGAGAAACCAACTTACAATCATCACAAATCTGCTATAGACGCTGAAACAAAACATTCTGGCTTCCTACATTATACAGGAGGTCAAGGGACAGGCAATTCAATCTTTTTTCCAAACAATATGCCTTTTAAAAAATTTATTTCCCAGTCTTCTGGAGGAACTATTGCTAATATTAAGTCAGCACAATCTCCATGCTAAACCTTGAAATACGTGCTTATATAGTGAACATGGTTGTCAGCTAGAATTCATCTAAAATTTTGCCCACAAGCAAATGACATATAAATTTCTTGTTTCATTGCTGGCTTAGGAATAAATCCAATAAAAGTTATTTCTACATATGGTTCAATTTTAAATACAAGCTATTCAGAGATTATAACACATTTAGCATCAAACTGATGGCTGACTTTGCAAGCTGTTCGGAGAAGAGAGGAAAATTGTTCTAGCCACCCATAGAAGATCACAGCAAAAGAGACTTTAGGAATACTTAGAAGAGCACTTTCATTTACCCTCATTGTCCTTCAGTGTGAAGTTGGGGTTCAGAGCCAGACCTTCATCCAGAAAGAAGTGGAATCTTGGTCCATTTGCAAAATCATCTTTATCAGTGGCACTGATGGTATGTATAACCTGAAAGGGGAAAAATACTGCATTGATTAAAAAGAAACAAACTAATTCAAAACAAAAGAATTGTTAAATGAACCCCTTTTTTCTCTTTGGAAGTCTTCAAATTTACCTCATTAAACAGTACATATTGCTTTGTTTTTTCCCAGCATGAAATATTTTAGGAATAGCATTATGGAAGAAGTTATAATCATCCACGCTTTGTTATTTTCTGCTATGACTCAACCATGTTTATTCTAAGATTTCTTTATCACAGAACATACTTTGGGGCCTTTTAGATGTAAAATTCTGTATAAACACCTGTTTGGGGAGACATGAAATATGGCTGAAACAAGTATAAATGTCCCAGTGTTGATGTAGAGTACTCTAAGCAATGAGAGTTTCTGTCAATAAATGCAAACAGAATTGAGTTATAAAATTCACTAGTAGGGAACACAGAGGTCATCTAATTCGAACCCCAGGCAGGCCAGGTTAAGTTGCCCAAAGCCACTAGTTAGTGGCAGTCAAAAAGAAAGAGGCAGGTCTCCTGACTCCTAGTTCAGCGCTATTTCCAATGCTGCTTCTTTCTGCAATCCTTTTATTCTCTCATTGCTAAGACAGAAGACTCGTTAAAATTCAGAACTGACAGACAATCTGGACCAGAACTAGGTTGAAATCCATAAACAGAATTGAATACCAGATTGCCTTAGAAGAGGGAAAAAAAGCAAGTGACCAAAATAATTCCATAGCATCCTACCTCTAAAAAAAAATAGCAAAAACCCTTTCTGTACCCAATTTGGAATTGTATGCCCCAATTTCAAGCAAGTGACCTTCAGCTATTGCTTAGAAAAACTGTGTCTACAGAAAGTGTCTGAAACGGAATGTGGAAAAAGTATAGGATGGTTGATGGTTAAATAAACAAATGAACAAACAAACAGGTATGGCTTCTTTTGACTTTAATTCATCATCTAGTGTTTCCTAGCTTTCCTGATTCCAAGGCAGCCTTTAGAAAGCTATCCCAGCTGCCAGTAATAGTGTTTCTGCACACAGCTCCTAAGCTGTGGCAGATGTCAATAGTTGTGAGCAATAGGAATCCAGGCCCACTGTTGTTAGCACATAAAACTAGCTTACATAATTCATTTCCCCTCCAACCCCTTCTTATTTAAAGCAAAAAATACCAGGAAAATGAAGCAGAGGGGACAGTGTGATATGAGCAAATGTGGTAGTACATGCTTCATAACATCTTTTGCATCTTCTTCTCTCCACTGACTCGGGTTCTGCTTTAATTCAGGTATTTATTACCTCTCAGCTGGACAATTATAAGGCCCTTCTAAATGGTCTTCAGGTTCACAGTCCTCTCTTTACCCAAGAGCTGGCAAAATAATTGCCCTAACTCTTGCGTCTGTCTGCTAATGTCACTCTCTTGCTCTGTAGCGCCCAGTGACTTCCTATCATCTCTAGTATAAAATGCAAACCCTTTACATTGGTTTAAGGTCCTCCACAGCCTAGCTCAAATCTATCTTTTTGACCTTACTTCTCATTGTTCCACTATATTCCAGCAAAACTGAACTATAGCTGTTTCCCATCTGCATGTGGTGCCTGGAAGGTACTCACATTTCACTGCCTCTCAGAATACTTGCCTTCCTTCAAGGCTTAAAACAGATGTCTCCTTGGTGAAGCTTACCCTAATCTTCCTCCAGTTTTTAATTCTGTTTCTCTTCAAATTACATTGTAGTTTCTTTTGCGTATATATGTTCTATTCCCCAGTAAAACGTAAACTCCGGATACTACAAATGGTTCTATGTTTGTCTTTGCATCCCTAGGATCTGCCACAATGTCTTGCAAATAAAACGTGCTTAATAAATATTGTTTGAGAAATCAAATAATAAATTCAATTAATCTTCAGAGAGCCCTGTAGATATGAATGCATTGGGTTTTCTCAAATATCCAGTGTTAACTGTCATTTCTTCTTTTCCAAACTTGGAAAGGATGGTCTTTTTCTTTTTAAGCCTTTTCATTCCTTCCTCAACATCCTACAGATATCATTATCCTCATTTTAAAGCACACTTATCTGGAAACAACACTTGAAGAGTAAATCCACAGTCTTCCTTTTTGAAACAAAAAAGGGAGAGCCACTAAAGATAAAGGATTTGTCCAATGTCATAAATATAAAGAGAAAACAGGACCACAGAAGAACTCAGTTCAGATTATAATCTACTGATCTTATCACTAAACCATGTTGTCTCCTTCAGTGGCAAATTTGCTCATTCTTCATGGGGGGAGGGGAAAGTTTTTCTACTCTGGCCTGATTTATCAGGACTGTGTCCATACCTTACCACATAGTCATCTTTTTCAAGTTCCTTACTGTCTTTCAAGCCTCTTAAATGTCATAAACATTCATAGACAAAGGATTTCTCTTTGAAGTAACAGACCAAAACTTCCTAACAGACCAAAACGTAACAGAGTCCATTTTTTTTTAGCACATATGATTGTCAAAACTATGTCTTCATGACTCCTCTACCTTCATCTAGAAAATTATATGGACATTTTAACTTTTTATCCTGCAGAAATTTCCTCAATCTAAAAAACAATACAAAACAAACAAACAACAAAAACAACAACCACCACCACCTTTTGACCTTGAAGTCCCCTCAGGGTAGCAGTTTATATCTCTCCTGGCTTTGGATAAATGAAAATATTATTTGTGAAATGGTTAATATTCTGATTATTCCTTTTAAGTCACTATTGCTGGCTAGGAGGGGGGAATGGGGAGAGAAAGGGGAAAGGGAGGAAAACTAGGAGGAGCATATGGGAGGATAGAAGTGGGAAGGAAGAGAAAAAGGGAAAGGGAAGAGAAAGAGAGGAGAGAATATTGACAACTGAGTGGGATAAAGAAAAACTAAATTTAGGTTTAGGAGACAGCATCTGAGCTGTGCTTTGAAAGAAGTGAGGGATTTTACAAGATAGAGGTGAGGAAAGACAACTTTGATGAGACATGGGGCAAGTTAGGATGGCATAGATAGGGAATAGCTAGCAGTCTAGTTTACCTTGAATGGAGAATATGTAAAATGATATACATAATACTAGAAAGTAATATAAATAAAACTAGAAAAGTAGGCATGGGAAATACTGTGGAACTGTGGAAGTTTTAAATGCCTGTCTGAGGATGTTATATTTTACTTGAGATGCGCTAAAGAATCACTAGGGATTTTGGAGAAAGGGAGTGATATGGTCAGAATGGGATTTTAGGAATATCAAATTGACAGCTGTGTGGTAGAGAGAGGAGAGATATTAGAGGCAGAGATGGTAACTAATCTTCCTTCATGATTTCTTGTTCTGTGTTAGCAATTGCCTTCTATTACCTGAATAAATCACCAGCAGTTCTAACACAACATGTTCAAAATAGAACTCATGTTTCTCTTTAAAAACCATACCTTCTCTAAACTGCTCTTAAAGCTACTTCTAAACTAATCATACAGGTTTGCAATTTCTGAGTCTTTCTTGATGTGTTTTTCTACCTCTTGTCGATTCTAGCCATGTCTGTTCCCTTCTCACAGCTTAACGTGAACACCACCTTACTTCATACTCTCTTTACTCCTTGATGAGACTGTTAGAACAGTTTCCTAACCTTCTTGCTTCCAGTCTCCCCCTATCTAATACAGCTGTTAACTTATTCTTCCTGAGGCAGTGTTCTTGCCATCTCAGTCTGTTGCTGAAAATTCTTGAGTAGCTCCGTCTTGCTTCTAAGAAAAATATAAAAACTTTAACCTAGCATTTAAGACTCTCTACTTTCCAGCTCATCTTTCCAAACATTTCTTGAAATACATTACTTCCTTTCAAGCACTGAATATACCAGCCAAATTGGCCCACTAGCTAGTCCCTGAATTTTGTGTTCCCTTTTCCTCTTCTAAGCAGTTGCACAAACTATCCTATATGCCTAGATTAAGGTCCCTCATTACTTCCACATCTGAGAAACCTCTTCTCAGGGCAGCTAGGTGGCGTAGTGGATAGAGTACCACACCTGAAGTCAGAAGGACCTGAGTTCAAATCTGTCCTTAGACGAAACACTTGACATGCACTAGCTGTGTGACCCTGGGCAAGTCACTTAACCCCAATTGCCTAAAAAAAAAAGAAAAGAAAAAAAAGAAACCTCTTCTCTCTTCAATTCAGGTATTATCTTTATTATATCTTATCCTCCCAGGTGTTAATGTCTTCTTTTATACTTCGTAAGATATCTTGGGGCTTGGGGTCTAGATTTTTTTACCCTTTCCTATTTATTTAATCTTTTTTTTTTCTTTTAAGCTGGGACAATGAACTCTTGATTCATGTGGTTTTCATTCCTGATTTCTTGAAATATAGCCTCAGTAAACCAGGCTTTGTAAAGCCTATTAGGATTCATATGGAGCTACTTGACTGTGCCTTTAAACCCAAATCACTCTGGCTCTCACTGATTGGCCAATAATAGGTCCCAACCCAAGTCTCACTTGCTCTTTGTTTGGGTTTTAGTGGTTCAGAGTGAGAGTAAATGGCAATTGTTTCTGTTCTGACAAGAAGCTCTGAGTCTTTCCCACCCAGATGAATTATTTTGGGAAGTCAAGCTAGGTCATTTTTTTGCCCCAATTCTTACCTAGCTTTTAATCACTGAATGGGTGTTGCCTCAGACAAACAGATGTGGGAAAGACCTTAGATTAAAAAGGCTGGGATCTCCCACTGCAAATTGGGCCTTCACCAGTCTTGATCTACGTCTTGCTACTAGAGTCCAATAACTCTGGACAGTGAGGTTGATGACTTTGCATAGCCCTGCCTCACTTAAATCCAATTCACTTGCTGGTCAAGACATCACCCTCTTGATGTCATTGGTCTTCTTTGAGAGCAAAGGATGAACAACAACACTACTGTATCTACTTCTCTATGTATAAATTCCTAGGACACAAAATTCCATTTTTTCATCTCTGTGCCATTTTCTGTACCTTGAACATACTTTGTCTTTATCTCTTATGATTCTTAGATGACTTTAAAGGTCAATTCAAATGATATCTCATATATGAGCTCTTTGCTTATCTTTCTACCTGATAATGCCACCTTCTCATACATTATATATTTAATTTTGTATATATTTATATACATATATGTTGTCTCTCCTAAAACATGTAAGCTTCTTGTGGGCAAGGATTATTTCTTTTTTGTCATTGCATATTTAGAAACTAGCACAATGCCTGTTATATAGTAGATGACACTAAATGCATTTTGATTGATCTGCAAGGTGAGAGTAAAAACTATGTAAGTAAGAAGACAACATGTAAATAATTAGATTCATCCATTGGTAGGCTCACTAAGAGAATTATTTAACAGAAAAATTGCTGATTATTGAATAATGTAATTTGTGCTTTTCATTGATGTGAAAAGTATCAGTCAAATGCTAAGGAGTTGTGAGACAAGTCAATCAAGAACTATTTGTCTCAACAATGACTGTCCATATACATCCTTCAGTAGCAGCTAGACAGCTCAGTATATACAGCACTGGGCCTAGGGTCAGGAAGACCTGGGTTCAAATCCAGTCTCAGACACTTTCTATCTCTGTGATGCTGGGCAAGCCACTTAACCTCTGTTTGCTTTAATCTGTTGAAAAGGAAATGGAAAACCACTCCAGTATCTTTGCCAAGAAAACGCCACAGATAGTATTGATGTGCTATGGTCTACAGGGTCCTAAAAAGTCAGATATGACTGAACAATATATATTCCTTATGACTTGGATATTTTAAAATGCTGATCATTACTATTCAAAGAAGCTTGTTACCTGAAAATTATTGCTAGATAATCTGTATTTTTTAATCAACATTTTGGAAAGCTCAAGCTTATAAAGTTAATTCATTATTGAAGGTCCAGTGAAGTCATGGGAGAACTGGGTACTTGACCTTAAACATTTTTATCATTTCCCCCTTCATTTTTTATGGTTTTCTGGAATCAGTACTGATTAGACAAAGAGGAAACCTCAACCTCCCTCCTTTCTTTAAGAGGTTTTAAAGTGGATATTCTATTATGGTGCTTTCTTTCTGTCTTGGTTTACTTCCAGGTTCATGTAGAAGGTCAGCTCTCCTCTAGCTCACTGGTCATTGAACTTTAAAACTGTTTTTGATACAAAAGTAGAACTTAAGATTTGCATTCTTTTTGGATTCCCCCCCCCCTTAAGAATGAGATTTTATTCACTTCAAATCCTATCTGTTCCACATTACTGAAATTCTTGCATTTTTCATTATTGACTTTAGAGCTAAGTTTGAATTATATTTATATAATCTTTCCAATTATTAGTAAAATTTTCACAAAATAAAAGAATCCAAACCACGCTCAGTGCTATTCATCAAGCTTATGCTGTAGCAGAAATTTTATTCCATATTCACAATAAATGGTCACATAGCCTCCAATTGGATTTTTTTTTATCATTTTGCAATGGAGACCATTAAGCTGAACATAATAACATTAAATTTAACAGATATAATTGTAAAGCCTTACACTTGAGTATAAGACTTCAGAAGTAGAAGAAGGGGAAGGATGGTTAGATCATAGGAATTCTGAAATAGATGTGTGGGTTTTGGTGGATTAGGAGCACTACAATATTATTTGGAAATCAAAAAAGCTAATGGGGTTGGACTCTATTAGAAGAGTCATAGTGTCTAGGAATAGGAAGCAGATAGTCTTGGTCTATGAAGCTGTGATCAGGCTACATTAATTGTTGTGAGACTTACATTTTAGATAGGAGATTGATAAACTGGAAAACACAACAAACGTGGTGAAGGGCCTTGAGCTGATATCATGTAACCATCATTTGAAGGAACTACAGGAGCTCAGTTTGAAAATGAGATATAAAGACAGGAGTCATGATGGCTACCTTCAAGTACTTGAACTATGCCATAGAAGAAGGATTAGAGATTTTCTGCATGGCTCCTGAGGGTGGAATTGGGATCAGTGTGTGGAAGTTGCAAATTAACAGATTTAGCCTTGATGAAAGGAAAATCTTACTAACTGGAATGGACTGCTCTGGAAATAAAAAAAACGTTTTCCCTTCACAGAAGTTCACATACAAAAGACAGTTGGTCTTGATGGCCTCTGAGGTCCATTCCAACTTGGGTTTCATGTTTTCCCCTACCCCTAACCCATCAGTCATTCTTCTCCATTTCATCCCCAGACTGGATAACAAATCAAGTTACATTGTTCCTCCATTTAATCCAATATACTCAGTGACGATTCCAGAAAATGCTAAGAATTTAGATATGGAAAACACTTTATGTAATATCCAGTCCAATCCTCTTATTTTATAGATGAGAAAACTAAGGTTCAAGAATGGAAAATCACTTGTTTAGGTTTGTACAATATACTCAGGCTTTGTTTTCAGGCAATTTTAACAAAGGTCATGAACCCCTCTTTCCGAAGTTTGGATCTGCCTTGATGGGAGGCTAATGTGTTGGTTAATGTTTTTAAGACTACATATACTAGACAGAGTAATTAATTAAATGATATTATTGAGTACAAGGTACTGTGGCAGGTAGTGAGAGAGATATTCAGAAATGCGAAATAGATTTCCTATACTCAAAGGGATTATGATCTAGAGGGAGAAGACACATATATATAAACAAAGTTTTATGCATTGTCTCCTTATTTGTAAAATGAGCTAGTTAGATTAGATGGTAACAAAATTCTTTTCCAGGTCTTAATTCTATGATCCTAATTTACAATACAGTAAAGTGAAAAAAAAATGTGACTCCTGAACCACTTGCTCATGCCCTAAAATACACGTGAGAATTCTCATAAAATTCAAAAATTAAAGTATTTTATATTCATACCTGTTTGTAAAGTGCCATTTATGTTACAATCTATCCAATATCTTAATCTGATATTATATATGATTGTTCTGCTAGCGCACAGAATAGGTGACAAAAATTTTTGTTAAATGAATGGATTTGTTAAATGAATAAAATGATAAAAAGAGAAGTCAAGTAAATAAATCTTCTCAGGAAAATTGCTAGGCCTCTTGTGGTAGGAAACATCTATGAAGATTTCAAATAGACCTTTAATTTTTCCTAACTCTTTTGAAAAGAGCTATAATCTTAACTTTCAGTTAAATTCAGCTGCAGTGAGCCCTTTTGTTTCTTTAGCTTGTCTTTAGGTTTCTGTCACCAGTTCACATAAAGAAAGAAGCAAAAACATTTATTGCATGCTTGGCAATTGTTTGCTTTATGAGGATCCAATTTTCATCTCGTATAAGTTAGCTCTAGAGGCATATTTGATGTCTAAAATATTCCTGTGCTTGAGATATCAGGCTCCTTGTTGTTTTATCATAGCATATTTAACCCATCAATTTTCATGGTGGAGATGGGACTTGAATTAGCCATTGAGGGATGATTAGAATTTGGAAAGATGCAAAGGATGGGGAGGGCATTCTAGGCAGTGCTGGCCTGAATAAAGGAACAAAGGTGAGATTACACATAATATTTTATGGTGACAGTAAGTTAAAAAGAAAAATATTTGCTTGGAACAAATGCTTTCCTTGGAGTAATGTAGTCAAGAATCATTGGTAAGTATGTGGAGACCAGATTGTGAAGGACCTCAAATGCCAGGCTAAGAATTTAGTCTATTTCTGGGCCTTAATGAGTCATATACTCTTGTGGTAAAGATATATCGTGAATAAAGTATGAACAAGATATGTGGAAGGACAAAATCCTAAGCCAAATTTATTCTGGCATGGTTTAACGTGCTTAAGTAGTCCTGGCTTCAGATCCTAACTCTAATATTTATTAGCTGTTATCATGAGCTTATTAACTGTAAAACCACTTAATCTCTGTGTCTGAGATTCTGCATCTTTAAAATGGGGATAATTATACCTTATTAACTGACTATTATTGGTGCACAGGCAATTATATAACCTCTCAGTGCCCCAAGCAACTCTCTAAAACTACAAGGTTTAGAACCCTTGTCAATCTGCATCAGTAGAGGGAATTTACTTGCAGGGAATTTCCTATGGCAACAAAATCACAGGTCCAAATCCTACCTTGTCCTTCCACTGCTCCCCCCCCACACAAAAAAAAACATAACAAAAACAAAAACCAACTTTGGAACCTATTGCAAATTGCATAATATATGCAAAGTACTGCACAAATATCAGCTGTTATTATTACCAGAGAATTCAATCTGTGTATATGTGAATGAAAGAACAGCCAGATCAATATAATCTCAAACTTAGTTTGACTAACTAATTGGACTGATCTGTACCCCATTAAAATGCATAAAGGCACAAGTAAATTGGTCCTGGAAGTCAATCAAAAAGAGGCTGTGTGACCTAATGAATAGAAAGCTGGCTTCTGAGTCAAACGAAGGGTCCAAGTCCTTGCTCTGACATATTCAGGCTATGTGACCCTGGGCAAGTCACTTACCCTCTCAGGTTTGCTCCCAGGCAAACTCTAAGACTACACAATAACATTATTCTTTAGGAAGCTATTGCTTCCTATCTTCATTGATAAGCAGACTTTACTTACTGGGAGCTCCCTTTATTATTGGTGGGGAAAGTCAGTCAAAGAAGTTTGTGCCAAATAAATGTTTTCTCTGAGAACTTGGACTAATATCTAAGTGATCAATTTAATTCATTGACTAGGATCATCTTTATACCTCTTGACAATTGAGATGATTCAGTATTTCAAACTGTTCTCCTAAGTTTATTATGACTGTCACTGAATTTTGGAAGTCTTATGAACTGCAAAACCCTTCCATTTTCTAGCAAAGGCTGTCTCTTAGTCAACATTTTTCCAGTACAATCCTTTTTTTTCCCCCTTCTGAAGGCACAGGTTCTTATCTCAGCTAATAAATTATCTTTCACCTTACAAATAGGACCTCCAATTAGTGACTTTGCTAATAGTATCTGCTCCCTGTTTCTAGTCATTAACCTAAGTTTGATAGGTGTCATAGACTCAGGCTAAATTTGCTATACTCCCTAGCAATCAGATTTAATGAGTATCCTCAAACTCCTGACTTTTGGGAGTGACAATGGGATGAGGTTATGGGGGAGGAACAGAAACTACTGCCTCCTTTCCATCCATCTCATTTTTTTTTAATTTGCTGTAAATTTGGTTCTGAGGGAAGGAAGAGGATGAAAGAACACATGAGGATAGAAAATACCATGTCCTTTTTACTAAGTTTCCAGCAAAGGTAGGTCTTAGGGCTTTTGAACAAGGTTCTGCCTTGGAAAATTACTTCACATTTCATATGTGAATGAGTTTCTTATTAATATTTCTTTTACTTCAATGCAGTTTAAACTTGTTTTCTGAATGAAAAAATACATAAACTGTGAGGAATGTTTTGTGGCTCTTCATATGGATACCTAAATTAGCCTGAGCTCTACTATCTGCAGTTTAAAAATACTTGCTTCCAAAAAGCTCCATCTTCTTGCCAAAGCCATATATATTTACATTTAGATACAAGATATTCATAAAAGGAAGGCACTGGGGACTCTGAAAGCAATCGATTCTTCATTGAACTACACATAGCTCTGCAACACAAATGAGCTCCTGAAAATTGACTTCTAAGGCCTCTTTCTCACTTTTACTCTGGCTAAAACACTGTACTCTCATTGTGCTGACTCAAAAGTAGGAGGTATAAAGAAAAATCTTCGAGAATCAGGCCTGCAATTTTGAGTGTAAACAATGGAAATATCATACCTTTAAAACCTGTGATTAGTAAAGTTTATTTCCAAAATCACCAAACTGGAATCCTATCTCACTTAGAGTGAAACAGCTCTTACCAGTTTCTGATTATGTCATAAGGTCTACGAATGGGTTAATAATACAAATAAAAAGGCAACAGAGTGTCAGTGGAATAATTAATTATTCTAGTTTCCCTATAAGGAATCCAACAAAAAAATATGAAATACAATATTCTGAATAATCAATCAACATATCAATCGATAAACATTTATTAGGAAAAACCCAAAACAGATTATAAAGATTACTATCCTTTTTTTTTTTGACTTATGAATGCATGAAAGATCTGCAAATTTTCCAGGGTGGGGATATTCCTACTGTCAGAACTCCTTGCATTAATGCAAATCATGGCTAATCTATGACTTGTTAAATGAGTATTATGAATTTGCTTGAGGGACATGTCATTATTAAGTAGAAAAATGTGCCTATTAAAATTAAAATATGAGCACTAATTAAACATTGATTACAAGCATTCACATACCAACATTGAGACAAAGTGCAATTTGAAGTAAGTTCCAAAGAAATAGTAATATCTAGGTTCCAGTTGGTACTGGGGTCAAATTTCCTGTATTATTAGCTGTTTAACTTTTATCATCTGTCTTACTAGATCTTTGCTTTCCTTCTTACTCTACAGAAGACCCCCAAGGTCCAGGCGATTGGTTAAATCATAGTATCTGGGTAAGGCTTACAAATTCGCATTTTGAAACTTACAATTCAATGTTCTTCTTCTGTTAATCCAAATTTATTACCTTCCTATCTCCCCATGATATCAGATGCTGTTATGCTTGTAGTAAGTATTAAATTAATATTTCATTGAATTGATAAGTTCATATCATTTTTGATTCTAAGGAATAATAGTCTAATGAGTGCATAGAAAGAGTAAAGTTTTAAATCTCTTCATGTATTAAGTCATTTTTATTGTTATATCTCATAATCTTAGAGTTGGAAGGACCTCAACCTCTACCTAGAACACAAGCCCCATTTATAGAATCTTTGACATGTAAAAATAGCATTTACAAAAATAAAGCTGCCCATTTTGCCTTCCTCAGTAAAAGAGAAATGTAACAAGTATAAAACTAATGACTTACTTGGCCAGGCTTAGAATTTTCACAAACTACAATATCATACTCCTTGGCAAGCTCTGGTGGGTTATCATTGACATCTAGAACTCGAATGCCAACTGCAACATGGCTCAGCAGGCTAGGATTGTCTGTAAGACACACAAAGAGGAATTTAGTGGTTTTATTATACACATCTTAATATCCTTATTGAAACAGATATTAACACTGGAGCTTGTTACCTGCTCCAGGTGCTAAAGCACAATACTGGTAAAAGACAACTTTATGGAGCCACTCTTTACTAAGACTCCTTAACACAAGGAAAAAAAGAAAAATGAATACTAAGGCATAGAAGGAATGCTAAAATGATGTTTTGTCATATAAAGAAATTACATGTTATTAAGGAACTGAACTGAGAGAAAATTGTCAGAATTCATTGTCTACTGTCACAGTCTAAGAAAAAGATGAAAGATTGATTTGATTATTAATCTAAGAAAAGCAGTGTAATGTTTAAATAATTAAAAAAACACAAACAAATCATTGTCCTTAATCTTTAAAAAGTATTTCATGATTTTAAAAGCAATGCTAAATATATACTAAGAAAACAAAGGGAACAGTCCTCAATTTTTTAAAAAGTGCTTTATCATAACAGCTCATTTTTATATCTCTAGTTCATAAAGTGCTTCCCTCAGAACACTCTTATGAGGTAATTAGGTCAAGTATGATTATCCTTCCCCCTTCCTATCTTTTTTTTCCCTCTTCCCCACCCTGTCTCCTCTCAGCAAAGTAGAATAAAATAACAGATAGATAGCAGGCATAAGAGTCAAGAAGACCTGTGTTCAAGTCTTGCCTCTGACACATCTTGACTATGTGATCCTGGGTCTTTTCATGATCTCTAGGCATGGCATTCAAAGAAAGAAAGCATGAAATGTTGAATATTTCTGGATTTGAAATGAGGAAGACAGGGGTTCAAATTTTGGTTTATTTACTAGACTTACTGCAACTTATACACAAGGTTGGGTGACCTTGGGCAGGTTACTAAAACTTTCTGTGACTCAGTTTCCTCCTCCTTAAAATGAAGATTTAGGTAGATGGCCTCTGAGATCCGTGCTAGCTCTAGATCTGTGATTCCAAGGCATTTTACTTCTGAGATCCTAACCTAACACTCTAAGTTATGTAAAATTTGTTGATTAGTATAGTTTCCTCACTGGAAGGAATGCTTTATATTAATGAAATTACAAGTAAGAGAGACAGAGTGACAAGCTGTGATATAGAGATACATGTAGATGTAGAATAAGAATGTCCCCATGTATTGGTGAGGAAACTAAGGCTCTTAGATGCTAAGGGACAACCTCAGTCACACGTCTAGTAAATGTTAGAACCAAGGCATCAAACTCAAGTTTTCTGACACCAGGGTTAGTGTTGTTTCCACAACATCCACACTGCCTCTCAAGTCATACCCTAGCACCACTTAAAAAAAATTATCAGGTGTGGAAAGCAGAATAGGTTAAAACTCAACCTTAAAAACAAAACAAAACTATGTTATCTCCTACACCTTTACCTAAGTACGATATGCTACAGTTACTTGGCTCTTAATAACACTTGAAGAGTAATGGATCATCTGCCAAGACACAATAGGCACACAGCAGATAAACCATAGCCAACAATGCAAAATGATATTTTGAACTTGAGTGAAATTGACATACATTGAGCTCTTCGCCCCACCTACCCCCATTTCTAGAGAGACTAGGGAGCTCATTACTAAGAAGTGGCAATTGGCTAATGGGGTCATTAATGTGCAAATCACTTATGCTAGACTATTTTTACTGCTCATATTATAAGAATAGCTAGAATTTATGTAGTACTTTAAGGATTGTGGAGCACTTTACACATGTTATCCTCACAACAACTGTGTGAAATAGATGCTACTACTATTTTCATTCTACATGTAAGGAAACTGAAGCCGAGAAAGGTTAAGTGAAAAAAAGAAAGGTTAAGTGACTTTTCTAAGGTTGCACAACTAATAAGTGCCTGAGGCAGGATTTGAATTTATCTCTTCCAAAGTCCAGGTCCAGTACTCTATCTCCTGTAGCACTTAACTGTCCTTCTCATTAGATGCCATCATTTTAAAGATGGATAAGAAAATGAAGCCCAGAAAAGTTAAAGTTAATCAACCTGCCCAGAATTACTTAAAAGTTTAGCTGCAGAGTCAAGATTAAAGCCCAGGGCTCCTGACTCTTAGTTCTGTGTTCTTTCCAGAGTATCATATTGCCACATCATAAACTTTTCCAGAACATGATCACTATAGCATAAATCTAAACTTTGTGAGAAAGAAACACAACAATTTTCAGGACATTTGATTGACATTGGAAGGATGGAGTGTCACTCTACTGTAACCTAAATTGGTGCAGATTCTTTACTGCAAAAAGTACATAGTGTTGGGGCAGCTAGGTGGAACAGTGGCTAGAGCACAGGTCCTGTTGTCACAAAGACCTGAGTTCAAATCCAGCCTTAGAAATTTACTAGTTGTGTATCCCTGGGCAAAGTCACTTAAGCCCACAGCCTACAACAACAAAGTACATAGTGTCCACCTGGGGAAAGGTAGGGGAGGAGAGGAATAGGATTCTCAAACTTAAATCTAGAGCTTTTTCTGCTTTCATGTATAATCTTTCCTTAATACTTTCACTACTTCAGTGACAAGGCTGTTGTTAAAATAGAATAATTTATGAAAATTATCTATGATAAAATAATTTTTATAGCCACCATGTGCTATATAAATATAATATTGTTGCTATTGTTGCTATTATTATTACTAGATATACACTGTTAATTGGTAGATAAAAGTCCTACCTTCTCCTATGTGACTATTAGTTACCAGGAAGGGGGAATTTTCTGTTTTCGCCTGGCAGGGAAAGAATGAGCTGCGCAAAGCATTAATAAAAACCTTTCCTTTAATTTATTTCTGCATAAATTGTCTTTCCAATATTTCTAGTGCTTTCTCCCTGTAAGAGTGATTAATGGAAAATATGCAAAATATGGCAATAATATAAACTATCCTCATTACTATCCATAGTACAACTTTCTTAGTAAACAAAAATTGTTTTAATTTGTTCTGAAGATGTCTAATTTCCAGAACACTGATATTCTAAACTTTATTTCACATAATCTTTCAAAAGAAAATGATTAATCAAAATAAATTTTACCATTTGTATATTCAGGTTCCTTCTCCTGTTAGATGGGAGTTATATTTCTCGCATTTTCAAAAATTCACAAAAAAAGTCTTGGATAACTCTGAATTATGTTGAACATTAATTTAATAAATCAATCACTTAGCACTGCTTGTGTATGTTCTAAAAATCACCACTGTTTCCCTGGAGGGTGTGTTGTTTTTGTTTTGTCATAGGACTTCTTTTGGTTCATTAGATTCTTTGATCATTCCAGATTCTGTGAATGAATTTCATTATACGGTATTTGAGTTTGTAACACTTAAAGGAAATTGGACTCTCTGGAATAGTTCCTTTTGGACTAAATTAAATATTTTCAAAAAATTAACAATATTGGTTATCTAATATGCCTAAAATTTTTACCTAAGTCAAATATCAGAAAAAAAATTTTGGAGCATACAACAAAATGAAACCTGACACTTAATTGCACAGATAATTGCTGTTGTTGTTGTTGTTGTGTTTGTCCTTTGTTCTTGAAGAGGACTGTGACATCAGGGAGATGATGATGTGACTTGCAATTGAATTTGACTTGAGGGAGGGATGGTGATGCAAGGTCACCAGCCTCATTTTCTCCTCCAGAGCCATCTGGGTCCAGTGGACAGATATTCATCAGTTCCACTCGAGATGGCCCAATGCACAAATAATGTTGGCTTTAAAAGAGAGTCATGTAAATAATTTATTTCTCTCCAAAATCTTGAACCTGAAAAGTAGACTTAATAGGAATGCAATAGGAAAAAGTAAAATCAAAATCGTCATGCAGTGGTAGCATGTATGTAGCACCTTAAGTTTACAAATAGCTTTCCTTGCCATCATCCTGTTAAATAGTCAGGCTGGTATTGTTCTAATTGCCATTTTTCACCTACAGACTCCTTAACTTTTAGGTATACCTTTAGGATAGTATCTTTAAAGGTCATATAGCTTAAAGCTCTCATTTTATAAAGGAACAGGTCAAATGAGTGGAAGTAAACTGCTCACAGGGGCAGAGCTAGGATAGGAACCCAGGTCTTTTTTCTTAAATCATTATCCCTTTCCATCATTCAGTTTTAGTTCTTTAACACCTCTTTAGGGCAACTAGGTGATGCAGTGGATAGAGTGCCAGGCATGCAGTTAGGAAGACTCATTTTCTTAAGTTCAAATCTGGCCTCAGACACTTCCTAGCTATGTGATCCTGAGCAAGTCACTTAACTCCTTTTGCCTCATTTCCTCATCTATAAAAATGAGCTGGAGAGGAAGAAAATGGCAAACCACTTCATTATCTTTGCCAGTAAATCTCCAAATGGGATTACAAAGAGTTGAGTACAACTCAAATGACTGAACAATAACAAATAACATTTTATTGTTCCCACGTGTATTGCCTCAAAGTTATTAAATTTTGTTAACATTGATTATACATTTCTAATTAAAGATGATTCATAGAACAAGATACAAATGGGAGATGGCACCAAAAATTAATCTTACAAATTTAATCTCCTGAACTCTCTTTTAGAGGCCAAATAAATGGTTAAAAATAATGGTTCTGGATTTTTAGCATGAAAATCACTAACCAGTTAAGAAACTAATTCATTTTGTGCTTAAAATTCCTATTTCTAAGATATAGTTAATATAATATAGCATAATCATCTATTGGAGGCTCCTATACAATGTTTAAAAGTTGCATAAATATAACTCCCTTAACTACAAGACAATCTATACATTTGTGACTTATCCCTCCCCCCATCTTTGCCTCATAATAGCAACCAAGACCTTGGCTTCCAGCATTCCACTTAGAATAATGACTGGCCAGAATTAACGACTTTTGATTGACTTCATGCCATTATTTCCTCAAAGTCAGTCATTACTCCTGCAGAAATGCCTAGATATTCTCAATAATTATTTGCTAAGTGTAACATAGGTTGGAAGCTTCAAAAGGTTAAGGTGTGCCTTTGATCTTAGGAATGTAAGAGTGGCTTTGATCTGTAAATTACAACCATAAAAGTTGAAAGCACTTCACCTGTTTCTGAAGTGAATTACATCAGTACAAGTTCATGTTTTATCATTGATTAGCAATGCAAAACATATTCTTTCCTGCCTTCCTTCCTGACTTCCTCTCTCATAGTATAATATTTGACATACATTATATCTGAGTGAATAATTTCCCAAAGGAACCGAGTGAGTTTTTTTAAGTTTTTTTTTACATTCTTATGTCCTTGTAACCTATTCATTCCAAATAGCTATGAACACTTGCTGCAGATTGTCTGCCATTTGATGCAATCTTCTTTTTTGAACTTATTTCCTTTAAATCCTTTTTGATACTACCTTGAGCACTTCTAACAGAAGAGATAATGATCCTGTATAATCATTCCTTTTCTCAGTGAACCATTTAATCACATAACTATATTTTTAGAAGCCTTATAGGGGAAAATCCTCATCCTGATGTTTAATAAATTTTGTAATTTATTTCTGACTGTTTTAATTTCCATTTCCAGACTTGGAGTGAGAGTTTCTATGTCTTCTTTTCTCCTCAATGTTTCGGAAAACAATCCCAGTGCTTAGCCTCTGTATTTTTGTGTAATCACAATTTTATTGACATTAATAAAAATGTATTAAGGATATGGCTGACTTTTTAATGGATAAATCTAAACTTAGGAATCTATCAATATGTCTTAAACTGTTGTGAGTTTAATGTATAAGACAGCTGATCATGAAAACACCAGGACCTAGGAAAAAACATGGAATGATGCAAAGAAAGAAATAAAAACTCGGTGCCCCAGAATTATAAATCTTTGCGATATTTCATTGTAGTTTGTGTATGAACTCTTCAAGTTTATTTTCAACATCTGATCTTTTTTACTAAAATAAGGAAAGGTGATTTGTCTAGGAGCCAGGAAATCTGAGCTCAAGTGCTGTCTCTACCATTTGTAAGCTATATGACTTTAGCTAAGTAATTTCATTTCTCTTTCATCAGTTTGTACAATGAGGAAACTGGAGCAAATGGTCTCAAAGGTCCCTTTTGAATCTGAAATTCTATAATCCTATTAATTCAATATTGATGCATGCCAGGTAATTAATTAAGATTTGGTTTAATCAAAATGTTTTGCCATGAACAGGTCATTTTTGCTGTATTATAGGGAAGTTGCTAGAAAAAAAAAACCTTACATTTTCAAAAAATATATTTGCCATCTTATACTTGTTATATTCTACAAGTTGTTGTCACAGAAGTATCCCCCAACAGGGAATGTGTTCAGAACCACTTGTCTCATATAAAAGTGGTCTTAAATCAAGAAAACAGATTACATTTAAGTGGATCTTCCAGATACGCTTCAGAATTATGAAGGCTTATGGAGATATGAAGTGAAAGATTTTTTGGTATAGAGAAAAGAGAAAAATGCCTCTGGAAAGGAACCATTTGGGATTGGGAGATGAGGAGAAGCTCAGACTTGGGCCTTGTCCCCTATCATTTGCCCTCCCACCTTGGGTAGAGAAAGAAATTATGAATTGTGAATTTCAGAGATCTGAAAACTTAAGCCTTCCTGTCTTCTCATCAGTGTCCTAGCCACATCCCTGGAACATCTGATGTCAGAGTCTGCTTCAGGACCAGAGGAAAAATTGGATGAAGATTCATAGCTCCACATGGAGTCCAACAAAGAGGCTATACCATGTCTATGGGGAGCTTCTTGAGCACACCCACAAAGTGTAGAAAAGGACTTGTAACAACCAGCAGCTGTGGGTTAATTTTGTACACGTATGCTAACTAAGCTTGAGTTCACTTTCCCCTTGAAACTATATCTATTTGTGGGAAAACATGTCACAAAATTTTGGGGAAGAGTGTTTGCACCAACAGTACCATCTATATTGCTGTAGCAAATTACGCATTCACCAAAGCTTATCCAGTCTGGTTGACTGAATCATATAAATTAATAATTATAATGGGATGCACACAGGTGGGGGGGCCTTTGAGCAAGAACACTACAAATGCTAAAGGTTATCTCTGAATCACTGAGGAATGTGGTAGCCCTGTTCTAGGGACCAATTCATTAGGAGAAGTGGGAATTAGGATAGTACCCTCAGAACATGAGCTCACAGCATATAAAAAAGTAATACTAATTATAAAATAGTAATTATAAAAAGTAAAACTAGTTATATTTCCTCAGATCTTTGGTCTTTACTTGTTAGATATGTCATACCGTAAGACCCAGCATTTGACACATACTTAAAATTCACCAGGAGCAATAGGATGTAAACAGCATGGAATAATAGACTAGGGTTCACAAAATTTGAGCTCTAGCCCTGACTCAATAGCTTTGTTATATTAGATAGGTTCCTTATCTTCTCTAGGACTCAACTTCCTCATCTATGAGGATGACTACATTATATAATCCCAAATTCCTTTTCAAATCGAACACCTGATGATTGAAATTTGGGTAAGACTTCTTGATTATGGGAACAGTCATACTTAGCAATGATTGCATTGTTCACAGAAAAAAAAAAGTCATCACGTTATTTATTAGCAGTATTTGGAACAATTGACATCTTCTGGATCAACTTGCTATTAAAAGATAAACCATGGAATTTTAATAGACCTGTTGAAGTCCCCCCATGAACTAAAGAAAAATCAGGAATACAAACATACTTTCTGGAAGTAAAATTAAATGGATCAAAATAAGCTCACTAACAATAACAAAACTAATTCCTAGCCACTGGAGGGACTTAAAGCCACCCACTCTGTGCAAATGGATATTTGTTTTGTTATGTGCAGGTGCTACAAAAAATCTAATTTTCTGATTACAGGGCAACAGGGAACAATTTCAGGAAACCTTCAAACTTTTGTTCTTGTTGCATCACATAAAATAACATGGAGAACAGAGGTAACTTTTTTCAATCAAAGCACCTGACACGCAATTTGTGCTCTTTTAATTACATTTCTCCTGTGAAATAAACTCATTTTAGACTCATCTGTATGAAAGAATCAAGACCTTGGGGAATCCCTTGTTCCCTACCCTCTCCCTACCCCTTTAGAAAAAAGTAAATCAAATGGGGGATGTATTGGCATTCAAGTTAGGAAGCTGGCTGTAAAAGTAAAGGCATTTAGATTGGGGTGGTGAGAGAAATTATAACCAGTGAAGTGGGTGAGCAAGTACAGAGAGATGGAAAATGGAAACTCAACAATTTCAGCAAATATTTATTCAGTACCTAATATACACAGAGGTATAGGGCTAGACGCTAAAGTGATTGAATAATTCCAGGCCCAGATATGTTACCTGTCAGTTATCAGGCAAGTCCATATTGTTTGATGGTCCTTAAGTTGAAGAATGATTGTTTTACTTGTTACCCCATATTTAACAGGTAGGGACAAGAAGTGTTTACATTTAAGTTCCCCTTTGCCCTCTTACTTCACACTTTCCTAGCATTGTCTCCCAATATACACAGTTAGTACACACCTAAGAAGCATGAACACACACACACACACACACACACACACACACAGTGACACTAGGGTATTTTTTGATCATTATAGTTCTAAGTCTGACCAATAGAATGTTCACACAATTAATCAAAAACTGTACCACATAGAATAGACTGAAGCCCCCATTAAGTTAACTTGGATGCTGCCAGCAGGCACTAAAACCTTAATGAAATACCATGGTCCAAATAGATTTTCATTAAAGTTTACGATAATGAAAACAAACACAATTCTAATGGGAAAAGTTATCAACTGTATTGCTAAGAGAGAAAATTTCAGATAATATTTAGAAAACCCACATTGATGATTAATATTATTGATGTTGAGTTGTTTCAAAACAATTACATCTGGAAGACTTCCCTCAGTCCCCTGAAGACATACTTCCTTCTTATATATATTTCTCTATATATTCTCCCAATGTGGCTTTAAAATCTTAGTTAATGCTCATTCTTTTTCTGCACCTGTTTGTGATTAGGACAAAATTATGTTTTAGTGCATGTTACACTGAAATGATATTATTCATGTATATTGTAAACCACCCTGAGGTGGAAATATCTGAATTTTTTTTTTATTATAGGCCATAAAAAAACCCAAGATTTTACTATTTACTACACAATTTTACTTGGTAGAAATACATTATCTCAATTCCCCAAATAGGCATTGCATAAAAATAAGTCAATTATCTCCCCTTGTAAGTATATTTGCCAAGACATTTGCCCATATATTTTTACTTTTATCTTTCTGCCTGAAATATACACATTCCAATAGGTAGTCAGTTTATGCACTATTTTGTACTGCAGCATATGTATGGATATATATGTCTATATGCATATGCATATGACATATGTATATAGGTATGTGTATGTATGTATGCATGTATGCATAAATGAAGTTCTTGATAAAGAAAATATTTTCCATACACAAGTATTATTTGTTCCAAAGAAACAGGAAACAATTTGGTGTTAATTCACACAATGGGAGTCAGATGTTAGATGAGTCAAAAAAGTAGATTCCAAGGTTTCTCATTAGATAATCCTGGCATGTTTCAGCTTCATTCTGGAAGCTCTCTCTCTCCTCAGCTATTAGTTGAACCCATATCCCAAAACTCTTAAATGGAAATTTAGGTTGGATTTGCTGTACTCTCTTCCTGTCTCACCCTAAGCAAGATTCCTATTTATGGCTCAGTACCTAGAATGATGTATACACTTCAGTGATTCTGATAACTTGAAAGATTGTATTGATGGTATGATCACATACATTGATCAACAGTTAGTAGAAATTAAAAAGAAAAAAAATGGGGCCTGTTAAAAATATAGTAGATTCAAACGTTCATATTAAATATAGCTAGAGTTGATGCTACATAATCACATGCTTTAGAATTTAAGAAATGAATATTTAGTCAGAAAATTCGCTCTTTTGGCCCTGTGCTCTGTATCTAATAGAAACATCAAGGGAGTTCATGGCAGTTACCATCCATGTTACTATTCTCTATAAAGGAAATTCCTTAATTTTCTTTTAATGACCTGTAGATTTACTGTATCATTCAAGAATCAATCTAAACTTTCTTAAGTTGAAGAGAAGTGTTGATGTTCCCACGCACTCGGAAATGATGAACAATTTGTACTCCTTCACTTTTGTGTAAATTATTTCTCCCTATCCTTTTTATTTGCTACAAATTACTTCACAGAATCATCTCAAAGACCTAGTTTGTTTTAGTATTTTTTTTTAGCATTTTTTTCCATCCTCTATGAAATGAGGAGTTGGGGGGAATGATTTCCAAGGTACTTTCTAGTTCTAAATCTTATCATCTACTACCTTCTTGTTCATCCTATAATTAATTATTTGTCATTAATTTTAAATACATTTTGAGACAATCCTTGGTATCTAGTCTTTACTTTGAGCACAGAAGAGAATTTTCAACATGCTCCCTAGATGGAGAGATTGTCTCCCTTAGTTTTTTCATCCTATTATTCCTTAGATTAATATATGGTCAATAAGCCACCAACAGTCACAGTTTCACTGTATGGTCTCTGGGTCAGGGAACCAGAAAAATAAACTGTCTTTTTTCTTTTGCCTTTTTTGGTGAGGCATTTGGGGTTAAGTGACTTCCCCAGGGTCACACACCTAGTAAGTCTTATGATTCTGAGGCCAGATTTGAACTCCGGTCCTCCTGACTCCAAAGCCAGAGTTTATCTACTGTGCCACGTTAGCTGCCTGAAAACAGACTGTCTTAAGGCTACACAACAGTATCCTATTGGAAAAACCTAAGCAAAGTCCTGTTACCTGGCCTGCTGAATGGTCAAGCAGATGTAATTGATGGCTTTGTCTTACTCTAGGTCACATTTTCTTTTAGGGCTCCATGGACAATGAGGTAGCACAGGTCATGTTGCATCATGCTCCGGGATAGTATCCATGTTGGTGAGAAGTACAGAATCTTCTGTTTGCCAACTAAACACTGGGCTTTTTGTTAGGCCAGTCTACTTTGGGGACTAAGGTAGTGTTCTGGGACCAGGGGTGGGAGTTGGGAATTGTGGGAAATGATCATGCAAACAGCAGACGGGAGAATGGATGTTGACATATAGCATGATTTTTTTTTTTTGACGCAGAAACTATTTACCCTTTTCTGAAGCAGCGACTGTGATATTGTACCATGGTGTTTCCTCTCTGTCAAGGACTTTTGCAGTCTTAATGGTTCCAGTGTTAGCATCAATGTTGAAAAACCTATCATCCTCAGCACTGTGGTCAATGAAATATCTACAAAGAAATTTAAAAGTATTCATTAAGTTTCATAATTTACATAATAGAATTGAAGTATCTCATGAATAAGTAGGTTAAATTTTTAAAAATCCAAAGTATTTGAAAAATACATATTCAAATGTTTAAAAAGAAATGATGATTCTAGTTACTTTAGATGTGGCTTTCTTAAAGTCATATTTTAAAATATTTACTTTCTGATTTACAAGGCATGATTTTTTTTTGAGAAAAAAGTTTACACAAATGGAATTTTTTTCAGTTAATGGAGTTCTTACATTAATGAGGAATGCATAATTTACAACAGTACAATACTTCAAAAGTATTTATTAGGCTGCTCCTGTTGGATTCCATTCTTCCTTTTCCCTTCTGTGAATGACAAGGGCTTATGGAAAGTCTCTGGCTCATTCTTGCCAGAGGCAGATTCTCTATAGCCTATGCCTCATACTTCCCATTCTAAGGTAGCTTTTTGACTTGTCTGGGTCCATTTCCCCAAACATTCCCCCCTCTAGCTTTGGACTTCTTGTTCCTAGAAGCAGATCATAGCCTTCTTCTGCCTGGTCCCTGGACCTACATTTTTCTGAATTTCTGGTGTTTGACCTCAAGAGTAATTTCCACTCATCCATTTGGACCACAAGCCTTTCTGAGTCTGTTAATCACTGTCTAATCCCTGGTGCATACAGATCTCCAACCCCTCTGGCAGTGGGCAGAAACATGTATTTCCAACACTGTGCTTAGTATTTTGTGGGCAACTATTTCCCATAGTTTACAAGTTTTATGAGAGAAAATAGATTTGTGCACAGAAATAGCTAATAACAATATAATGTTGCACATAAATCTTCAACTGTGAGTTCTATAAGACAAATAGAATGGGATATTTGTAAAACTATCACAGAAGAGGTAGAACTTGAGTTGAGACTTGTAGGATTAAAAAACAAAAAGAGAGAATTCTGAGAAGCCAAGAGTAGTGGAATTTATCTCAGGCAAGGGAAAAAGCAGGAATTCTTTGGTGTGGAGTTATAAAAAGGGAATAAGCATCCATGCCTTATTTGCTAGTATAGCTCTGATTCTTGGAATGGTCTGTGGTTTCATTAGTGTAGGGATCCCCTGCACTACCAATGCACATTTCAACAGCTGCTTGTTTTCTCTTGTCTCTGTGACTTGTCTACTTTTTATCCAAATACATATTTTTATACATATTTTATCCAATACATATTAGGTTACATGCTTCCTCCATTGTTACAGATTTAGACCTTTTTTCTTTTTAAACTTAATTGATAGTCCTAGACAGTCACCTCAAGTTTGGAAGTTAAAAGGCACATGCATTAACAACAGCCTTAGAAACAGGTTATGAACCCAGGTGCTTCTGACTTGAAGTCCAGCAGTCTGAACCACCATACTACTCTGCCCCTCCATAATATTCCAAAATTATTTCAGTGTGCTGCAGACTTTCCTCATGTTCTTTGGTATTTTAAGGATGTTAATGTAACCACTGAAGTTGCCATCTTTTTTCTCTCTTTCTCACTAAGTGATTAATCCCCCTTCCCTTTCTAGTTATACATTTCCCTAGTTATATTTCTGACAATTTTCCCACTAAAGTCAATGCTGATAACATGCTACATTTGTCAATATATTCTAAAGAAACACATTATTTTCTTTTTTCCCCTTCTTTTCTTTTCTCTTTTTTTTTTTTGGCTAGGCAATGGGGTTAAGTGACTTGCCCAGGGTCACACAGCTAGTAAGTATTATGTGTCTGAGGCAAAATTTGAACTCAGCTGCTCCTGAATCCAGGGCCGATGCCCTATCCGCTGTGCCACCTAGCTGACCGGAACATATTATTTTCAACAGGAGATGCCCGAGAGAGTACAGGCCAGGGACCAACACACATACCAAGCAAAGTTACCACATAATATGGTACTAGAGCCATGTATTTCCAGATAGAGGGTTTTGTACTACTTTCATGCCACTACCAAAGTATTTACAGAGTAAACTAGGCTCGCCCTAAGGATTTTTTAAAATTTAAATTTATGGAATAAAACAAGCATTTCTATAACATAGTATAATAAAAAAAGATGATAGTAAATGAAACTGCATATTTATAATGTATAACTTGCTATTCCTTTTAAATATATAATAAAGTTATCATGTAAATTTATTTTCCTTTTTTTCTTCCCCCCCCTCCACCCAAGAGATGGCTACCATTAGACAAAAATAAAATCAGATTTAAATATTAATTGTCCATGGGTAGGCAGGGACAATATAATACAATCAGTATAGATTTCTGAGCCAGGAACAAGACAATTTTTGAGCCAGTCATTCAATAAATATTTATTAAATGCCTAATATGTTCTGATCACTGTGCTATTTAATAAGGAAACAAAGAAAGGTAAGAAATAATCCTTGCAATCAAGAAGTCTAATGGGGGAGAAAAATGCAAATAACTATGTACAAACAAGATATATACAGGATAATTGGAAATAATCAACAGATGCAAGTCAATTAAGGAGGATTGGGGGGGGAAACAAAATTCCCTTGAAAGATGAAATTTTAGGTGGCACTTTAAAGAAATTAGGAAAGCCAGGGTGCAGAGATGAGGAGTGCAATGAAAAGTATGGGTGTCCTTTCTCTCTCCCCAGATGTCTCAATGTACTTCTATTTCCTTTCGGGCCTCTGCAAAATGGATTTTGACCATGCCAATCTTGGAAATGATGCCTAGAGAGTTTAAGCATGAAGTGTGTTTTCCATATTAATTGTGAGAAAGAAAATGAAAGTTAAGGCTGATAACAATGATAATTATACATCTTTAGATAGACCTTGATTTTCTCTTTTCTCTTCTTGCATGTGGAGGTGTGTATTATTAATTCTACAATATGAAATTTTTCCATTCAGAATGCTGATATCAGAAGAGCTGATACATGGAATTGCAATTGAATTTTTACTTCAAGTAAAATTAAGTAGTTCTGCTTAACTGCCTTTATTTCTTGGATTATTGCCTAGGAATGAAAATGAGAACCTAGAAAAGTGAAACCTGAAAAGCAAGAAGGGATTCAAAGCTAATATTGCTCAAAGTGTGATGTATTCAAAGATAATTATTTATAATTAAGAAGTTAAATATTTCCATTAAATTGTTTACTTTGCAGGACTTGCTTCAAAATCTCTTTGTGACAAATTGAAATAACTCATTATTACTAGAAGCGACTTTTAAAATATTTTTCATGAAAAAAATACAAAATGGTTTTCATTCCTATATGTGGTCAGTCCCCTTTCCCTCTATCAGCAAAGGCATCATGAGGGTGGAAAAGAGAGCAAAATACACTAAGGATCATAGTTTTTAGATGATCAAGTAAAATTTTAATGGTATTCTAGATGTGAGATCCCTGTGTAATGAAAAATAAATTGATATACAACAAGAAGAAAGAAGAAATTCCAATATTAGCAATCTCTTGATATAGATGAAATCAGAACACAAAAGGCAGGTTCAGCAAAATGAGTGGAGGCCTCATAGGTTCACCTTGCAGACACAAATGAAAGTTTCTTTAACTCTGTCATAAGAAAAGAAGTGTCATTTCATGGGATACGTGGTCATCACACCTTGAAATTCTCATAGGGAATTTAAGCAAAAAGATCATTGCAAAGGTAATTGCAACTTATTCACCAGTATCTATTACAGAGGATAAAGTAGGGTTATATCTGTGAATAATTGGCACTATATCAATATATCTGTTCAAATACAGGGAATTCAGTAAGAAGGTGGGCAAAAGAAAGGACAAAATATATGATTCAGGATTAAGAAATGAAAGTTGTAAAGGTCTTATAGACTATGAAGAAACCTCATATCTGTACATGGTGAACAATTTATTCAAGAAGAGAAACAGGAAGAAAAAAGCTGCCAATCATTAGAAAACATTGCAAAAACAGAAATTTATTATATCTCTAGTTACCAAGATGGGAATTATAACACTTCTCCAGGTGCAGTCACATCATTGGCTAGTAACTGTAATAATTAAAATCGACACATTAGAAGGACAATCAGGATGGATAAATTATCTATAGATCATGCCATAGGGAATAAGTTGAAATAAATGAGGATTTTTAACCAGCAGGATAAAAGACTTAGAGCAGATATGATAGCTGTTATCAAGTGTGTGAATGGTTGTCAAGGAGAAGAGGTCTGAGAAGTGATTTGTTTAATTTTGTTTTATTTCTCTTAGCCCCTCTGGATGGAAGCTACAGAGAATCTGATTTCAGTTTGATCAGTGAAAACTTCCTAATGATTCCTACTCAAAGATGGAACAGTCTTTTAGGAGGCATTGAGTTTCCCCTCACTAAAGGGTCTTTGAGGCAACACTATGCAATCACTTCCCAGGAATGATATAAAGGGGACCACTGTCCAACCATTGGGCTAGATGGTTTCTGTGCTGCTATATATATATGATAGCCTATGAATCTCTGTGTCTCTGATTCTCTGAGTTTATGTAAGGATAAGCCTTGAAAGGCAGTATGGAAAGAAAACAAGTTCACCTTAGGAGGAGAAAAAGGTGGGTCGAATCCTGCCTCTGAGATACACTAGCTCTATGATACTGGGCATGTCACAGCCTTTCACACAGATTGAAAGTCTCCTCAATGAAAATATGAAAAGGGAACAGGTGAACTTTCACACATTTTTTTCTACAGTAGAACACATCTTCATAGTACATAATTGACTAAAAAGTATAAAGACTATAAATCTTATTGTGGACTGTGTTTTGATTACCAAAAAAAAAAAAGTCTTTCATCTGATTGCGCAAAAGCCAGCCTTGAAGTCTTTCCTCCAACAAGGTGTCTCTCATGTAGTATCAATATAAAATTCTTCGACAGATGCACCTATAGAAACAACTTTGCTTTATAAACATCTGATTATCAGTAACAAGTTAGAAATAAACAAGAGAAATGCATGTTTGCAAAAACAAAAAAAACAAAAATGTTTACCAGTTCCTACAAGAATGTCTTTTGTAGAGCCAAATGGAAGAGAGATTTCATATTGATGAGAAAGAAAAAGAAATGGAAGAGTGCTCTTTGCTAGATCATGATAGGAAAGGCACTTCAGACAGACAATCATTTGGGTCCATAATTGAATGGGGGGAAAAAATATTCCAGATAAATTGCCTTTGTGAAACTGCATAATGTTTCAATAATGCCAACATATGTTTTCTGTCTCTCTGTGCCTCTCTATGTCTCTCTGTGTCTGTCTGTCTCTCATTTCTGTGTCTCTGTTTGTCTCTCATATCCCCACACAGAAACATACCTTTTAAGCACTAGGTATATGGATGTGAATTATGGAAAACTGCAATCAAAATTGCAAGTGAGCCAAACAGCAACGTATGGATCCATTGCAAGTATAAGTTACGTACAGCATATTGCCAAGGATAACTTATATTTAAGTATATACTTACACTGTAAAATATATCACTTAGGAAAAGCATGATAGAAATTGGAGCTAATTCTGTCATGTAAATGTTCATAGATGGACATTTTAGTTGCTATACTTGTACAAAAAAATATTAAAATACCTAGAGGAAGGCCTCAAGCTTGTTTTATAGATCTTATATGGAAGATTATTGGGAGAGACAGGAATAAGAATCACAGACCATAAGAAGGGGTGGAACATAATCACCATTGGAGAGAGTAATAATAATGGCTAAAATTTACATAGCAATTTATGGCTTATAAAGTGTTTTATAATTTTTATCTTATTTTATCCTTATAATAAAACCTTATGATAAGATTAAATATATTATTTTGTAGATAAGGAAACAAATTTATTGCTTTTAATTAATATAGACACAGAGCTAATAAGTGTGAGAGGTAGGATTTGAATGCAGAACTGTTCTGGGTTCTCCAGGACTCCCTTCCTAAAATCTTTTCTCCATATCCCACTGAAATCAGAGATTCAACAATGAACTGAAACTTAAGCATTTATATTTTGAATATGCTTAATTGGACAAATAATTTAGTGTTAGTCTAGCATGATTTGGGCAGGTAGTTGGCACAGTAGCAAGAGTGTGTGGCCTGGAGTCAAGAAGACCTGAGTTCAAATCCAGCCTCAGACACTTAGGAGCTGTGTAACCATCAGTATGTCACTTAACTATTAGCTTTAGTTTCCTCACCTGTAAAATGTGGATAATAACAGCACCTACCTACCAGGGTCATTGTGAGGATCAAACAAAAACAAATTGTAAAGTTTTCGGTATAGTGCTTGGCACATAATAAAAACTCTATCATCATCATCATCATCGTTAGTCTATAATCTTGACTTAAGGGGGTTGAATCCTCAATCCATGACTTATGAAGAGTTCTTCATGATTTTACGCCAGAAGTTTTATTGCTGAAGCATTGCATAAAAATAAGGGAATGGTAAGGAAATAAGGATTTATTAAAACTTACTATGTACAGGCACTGCGCTAAGGGCTATACAGATGTTACCTCGGCTAATCCTCACAATTCTGTGAAGTAAGTGGTATTATGATCCCCATTTGTGGTGGGGACAGACAGAGGTTAAGTGAATTCAAGTGAGTGTCTGAGGCTGGATTTGAACTCAAATCTTCCTGATTCCAGAATGGAAGTAAGAAAGAAGTTCAAGAAGATAAAGTGAATATAAAAGCATAGATCAAATATACACAAATAAAATAGGAAACTTGTCTCTTCTTTTAACATGTTAGAAGAAAAATAGCAGAGGGGTGTGTGTGTGTGTGTGTGTGTGTGTGTGTGTGTGTGTGTGTGTGTGTGTGTGTGTGTGTCTTATGAGGAATAAGAATTACACCATTTCAAAATCCATGGCATTTCTTTCCATAAAAAAAGAAGTTATTTTGCTAAGTGCACAAATTCAATTATCTCAAAATAGCACCTCCTAATAGTATATTCAACTTTTATGTTCTTATTCTCACTTTTTGGTTTTGCTCATTTTTAAAATTTATTTTATTTCAAAAGCAAAAGAAGTCTTGAGTTTGTAGTTTTATCCTGTGGTTCATAAAACCTAATACATTACATGAAGTTCTTAACATTTCTCCAAATTTTGGGGTAGAATCAATGGACATCTCTCTTAATTTGAAATCAGGACACCTGGATACACATTCCAACTCTCCCATTGACTCCCTGTGTAATCATGGGCACTTCTAGGATTCAGTTCCCTCACCTATATAATGAGCACCTTGTACTACATGTGCTCTGATACCTCTTTCAACTCTAAAGCCTAAAGAGAAGAAAAAGGTGAAAAAAACCCTATCAATTATGAAATATCTTTATTAATTGGATCAATACAACCTTAGTTAGCAAACAACACACTTTCAGAAATGTAGTTGCAATTTGTTGATCCCTTTTCCTTCTGTGTTAGGATTTGAGAAATAGGGGTAGATGATAGATCACTACAGATATGCTAGAGTTTAGGAAGACTCCTAGTTTAAAAGACAAAAAAAATTATATTCCATGTTTTCTACTGTTAGAGATTCATTTTCAGTTAATTTAATTTTAGTTAAAATGTAAATATCCCCTGGGAATATAAAGTCTATTAATCACATTAATCAAATCTCCCTATTCCTAAATGAAGCCTCTTTCTTTGGATAATTGGGAGGTATTTGTTTGCTTGTTTTTTTTTTTTTTGGTGGGGAAGGAAGACATTTAGGAGCATGGTGCGTGTTGCAAAGTTGGATGGAACACTGCACTGAATATTGTGGGATAGGAAGATTAAAAACACCCAGAAGACAAGGAAGAAGACTGAAGAGGTTGGGAGAATGTCAAAGAAAAACTGTTTAGTTGGCACTTTGGCCTTGGGCACTGGTGTCTGTAATTACCTCCATTCTTGACTCTTCATTATACTTCAACTCAAACCAAAACAGTAGTAAGATTTTATAGATTTTACTTCTATAAGTCACATGTTTGTCAATTAACAAATATGTATTAAGTACCTACTATGTGATAGACAGGTAGGCCCTATGCTAGGTTCTAGAAATTTAAAAAAAAAAACAACTAAGAGGAAATAGTCTCTCCTCTTAAGCAATTTAGAACACACATAAATACATTTTAATACATACTTATATACATGTGTGATTCTATGCATATATATGTGTGTGCATGTATGTATTCACACATGGGTATATATGTATGTCTGTGTGTACATACATATCCAGATCTGTGTACAGGTATATCCCAGTAAGGAAACTCCCTCTACCAATGCAGATTGGTACCTTCTCTCTGTAACTTAAAGACGTAAAGAATTTCCTTGGAAACTGAAAGGTTAATATACTTGTCCAAGGTCACAAAACCACAGTGGATCAAAGGTAGGGTTTAAGGCTGACTCTCAATCCATTAATCTCCTTTTCCTGTATGAATATAAAATAAATAAAATGTAATTTGGATTTGGGAAGGCACTAAGAAGCTGAAGGGATCACAAAAAGTCTCATGAAGGAGATAGCATTTGTAACTAGTTTGGAAGAAAAAAAAAGAAAAAATGACAAAAAACAACCCTAGTTTACTAAGGGAAAGAGATAAGGAAGAAGTGAATTATAGAAACAGGGGATAGCGTAAAATGATAATCAGGGGGAGATAAGAGATAGAATGTTGTATGTAAGGAATACTAAGATTATGTGAAGAGAAATGATGTATAATAAGCATAGAAAGGTGGATCAGAATCATGGGTGATAGTCTTTAAAGGATGAATTGGAATGAAAAATCTGTATGTGCTCCCAGGGTTATTAGGTGGCCACTGGAGTTTATTGCCTAGAGGAATGATGTGCTCAGAACTGTGTTTTGGGAAAAGCATTTTGGCTATTGTGAGGAGCATAGATTGGAGAGTCAAGAAACCAGGCAAGGAGATCTATTGGGAGACAATTATATTTGTCCAGATGCAAAAGCATGAGAGCCTGAAATCAAGATATAACTGTGTGAGTGCAGCGATGGGGACAAATGAAAGAGATGTGAAGAAAGAATTGACAAGATTTGGCAAGTACTTTCTTGTCTTTGACCTGGCCTATATGTACTGATTAACTTGAAGTGCTTCCTCCAGATCAGAGTTTAGTAATATCATTATTACGGAGGATTGGCAAGGTCCAAATCTCTTGGCCTTTCACACCATGGCTGTCTCCCTTACCTTTCTCTCCACACACCACCTCAACTCTTCTCCAGGTACTTATTCCCTCTCTCCTGGACTAGTGCAAGAGCCTCCTAATTCGTTTGCCTACAGCTAAAACACGCGTCAAACCATGTCATGAATTCTGCCGAAAGAAATTTCCAATGACTCTCTCTTGTTCTAGAATAATCCTCAACAATAAAGCCTCCATCTCCTTTTCTAATTGTATTTCAAATTTCTCTTCTTCATACACTGTCCTTTTCTGTGAAACTGGACAGCTAGTTATTCCCTGGTATATTGTATATTATACCATTCTCTCTCCCATTTCCCCTTAACTGGAATGTACTCCCTGATCACCACCCCGTTCTCAAATCCTTTTCTTCCTTCAAAGCTCAATTCCATTTATATGCACTATTCCCAGATCTTCAAGGTTATTAACATTTTCTACCTGCTAAAATTATTTGGTGTAAACTTTCTCTTAACCTAATTGTGGATATTTTGTATACCTGCAATAGGACGTAAGCTCCTCAGTTGCAAGGCCTGTTGCAGCTTTGTCTATGTATTCCCAGCACCCAGCAGAGTACCTGGCACTTAGTAAATAGATAATTATTTTTAAAATAGAAGTGAAATGTATTCAGGCTACTGAAAATTACCTTTTCTACTAATTTGGATACATATCACTAAAGCTTGGGCTTGACTCTAGTAGATGGTGAATAATCAAAATAGGGACATAATAATAATAATAACAATAATAATAATAATAACAACAGCTAACATTTACATAGTACCTATTATATAAATGGATATTTATATGTATATACATATATATTTCAGTGTATTATATATCTATATATAATGTATTTATATTTAAATATATTAGCACCATGCTAATACATTTAAAAATAAAAAATTATTTGATCTTCACAATAGGCCTCGGAAGTAGGTGTATTTTTTCCCTCATTTTACATACGAGGAAACTGAGGCAAAGTCACAGAATTACTTAGTGCCTGTGGCTGCTATTCCTGACTCCATGCTCAGCTTTGTGTCCACTGCTCTACCTAATTTGTTTCCATTAGAATTTACCATATAGTTCAAAACATTTCATATTTAATCAGTATTCCCATATTTCTTTCCACATTTAAAATTTAACTCCTGAAATAAATCCAATAAATAACAATTCAATATAATAATTTCTTTAAGGAATAAACTAAAATATATAAGATGTTAGATAGATATAGATATTTATTTTACCACAAAAATCTATAGACATTTAAAAATAAATTGATGTCAAACTTTAAAAAAAGGGTGGGTGTGTGCGTGTGTGTGTGCGCATGCACGCATGAGTGCCATTTGTAGAAATGATGAATATACTTTCCTCCTCAAGCCCAACTAATTACAAAAGCCATTTTGGAATATGATTTGTAACCTCTTTGATCAGAGAGGACATGAGAAGCCCTGAGTAGATTGGCCAGAATAACAACTGATGAACTCCTAATGAAACACATTTCGAATGTTATAATTTTTAACCTCTCATCTCATATTCACCGTCAACAAGTTTTTAAGTCAAAGGTAGAGCAATACAATCTCTACTAATTCAAAAAAGATTGTTCAAGGTTATATCATTTTTTTCAGAATATTTAGATAATGTCAAAAAGATTAAAGATAAAAGGGGGGTAGCAGTTGAGAGGAAATACAAAACTTCAAAATCAATTAATTATATATTTTTTTGTAATATGAGTGTTTGATTACCATTTCCCCAGTAGGATTCCTAAGCCTTACTCCTATTGAAAAGATCCTCAGCTCTCTTAGGCTATGCTAACTTACTACCAACTCTGGCAGGTCATGCAAGGCTAAAAAGACATTGATTATAGGTCAGTGGGTACAGCTAGGTGTCACAGCGGCTAGAACCACAGGGCCTGGAGTTAGGAAGATGGATCTGGCCTCAGATGCTTCCTAGATGTGTAACCCTGGGCAAGTCACTCAACTGTGTTTGCCTCAGTTTCTTATCTGTAAAATGAGCTGGAGAAGGAAATGGCAAACCACTCCAATATCCTTACCAAGTAAACCTCAAATAGGGTCACCAAGGGTCAAATAAAACTGAAACCACAGAACAACAACAATAGGTCAGTGGACTTACATAGTTAAATTTAAAGATGCACAACCCCAAGTTAGCTGGTTGGGGAGTGGGGGTGGTGATCTTTTTTTTTTGCTTTTGTTCTTTTTTTATGTTTGTTTATGTTTGTTTTTGCAATAGCAAATCTGAAAACCATATACTACATAGATCATAAGAGTAGATACAATCTATGTGGATGGTAGATGTTTGGAGTGACAAAATTATGTATTTTTGATGTGATTTAACAAAAACTGATGCATACACAGTGTCTCCATTTTGGAGAGACCAGGGAGCCTATTTTCAGAGCTGTCTTGATTAGATGGAATTGAATTGTTTTTTTTAGAGTTTTGTGTAACATTTCAGTACATTTTGTATCTGGCTCTGGTCAAATAGCTACGTGGCAAACAAGAGCCTCTTTGACTTCCAAGGTCTTCAAAAAAGGCCTGGCAGCCTCAGCTGAAACCATTTTGGCCATTCCCCACCTTCATCTCAGTACTCTGGGGACAGGTCTGTGATTCTTTGTAGCTGGGTCTTCTTCCTAACAGGTGTCACATGACCCTGTAAAAGTGGTATGCAACCTCATTTTGTTAATGCTTTTTAGAATTTGTCTACTCAGGTGGTGTTAAGAAAGAGTCAAAAAATCATGGAAACGTTAGATACTGGTAGGCAGTTAGTCTGGATAACTTCAGATGCTCAAGAAACTTTATTGTAGTACTCAATAGTTGTTTTGACTTCAGTTATTGAGTTAATCAACTCAATACTCACCATTGCCTATACAGAAGTAGATTCAATTATAACCTTAGCCAGTCAAAAAGATCATTGGGGTTTCCCAAAGTCATTTGTCTTTTGAATAAACTGATATTTTATCCTATAGAAGGCAACAATTTCAGTTTATATCACTATAAACAACTCTGGATCTTTATAAGGCTTAATAAAATTATATGTCCACTTAAAATTGTAAATAATTTTATAGCAATTTCCTTGGGTAATTTTAAGCAGACTTAAAATAATGAAGTCTCTCCTTTTTTTTGGCACATTAGATTTACGTGTGAATGGTGTCATAGATTTTCCTTGAAACACTGCTCACAATAAAAGTTATTTTTGTAAGTTTTACTGACTATGATCAATAGCTAGGAGAAAGTTTAATCAATACAACCCCCCTGGGATCTTGCAGCAGCTCGGCCTGTCCTTTAGCTTACAGAGTCACATAAATGCAATCCATCTAAGGTTCATTAAAAGTTTTAAGGTTCCCTTTAGCTGACTTTGGGGATGTAATTTATTCCAAAAACCATACCTCTGAAAGTGTCACTTTGAAAATACAAATCATAAGGGTCATTTCTCCATCTGGTCCGCAGTATATTATGCTTAATGAAATGAGCATGGTGCATTTGTACCTGTGGTAATAGAAATCACTTACACCTTTTGGAAAGTTTACTATCTCTCTGAAACAGGGGTCTAATTCTCAGAGAGGAAACAATCCTCTACACAAGCAATTATAGTGAGACTACAAGTAATTTATCGTTCTGAAAACTGGCATAAGCACACCAAAAGATCCTGAACTTCAGCAGAGGTATGAAACTATTTTATTTTATTTTACTTTTTGCTTTCATGGTTCAAAAATGACTATTTAGTGGTCAACTTTCCATTAAAAATCCAAATGCTTTTACAGGTACTGTTATTAGGTGACCCTGATGATGACGATGATATTTATGTCATTCTAATGTCACGGTTTAGACTGAATTTAAGAGTAGGAATGATTTAGACTTGGAAAAGGGAGATTCAAGGTCTACTTCTGGCTCTAATCACTATTCCTAGTTGGAACTAATATAGATCACATCACCTATTAATGCCTCAGTTTACTTATCTATGAAATAAGGGGATTGAAATGTACATCCACTCAAGTCACTTATAGCTCTGAAATGCTCTTGAAATGTTATTCCATACCTATTGAATTAGTTAGCAATGCCTGATGGAGAATGAACAGGTTTTATGATTGCAAAGTCAGATAGACATTACCCTATGGCAAAATTGACTTCCAAAGTAATAGAATACCTAGAGACAATAGTGATATGCTGCAATCAGATTCTTCATTTAGGAGGGGGGAAAAAATCTCTTTATTAAAACACTAGAATTGATTCTTGTCCTGATTCTTGACAAGTATTTGTGACCTTGGGAAATTGTTTTGCTTTTCTGGGCTTGTGTTTCCTCATGTAAAATGAAAGGGTTGAACCAGGTTCTGTTTAAGGTCCCTTCCTGCTTTGATATTTTGTGATTCTATATCTACTTAACCACTTAAATATTAATCTAAGCTTTAAACAATGATTATGGGAATGGAATAGTATCTTAAAGCTACAGTTGGAGAAAATGATTTTTAGACTACGTTAAGATGTCTCTAACCATTTTCTCTAAAATAAACTTCCAATATTATCTTTGAGCTAAATGCCAACTCACTAAGTGTCTACTATATAAAAAAAAATGTACTAGCTATCAAAGTAATTAAAAATAGCATGTTCCCCGATGTCAGAGAGTTTATAGTCAAATAAGACAGGGATAAAGATGTACAAAAAATAGGTATGATACAAGGTAGAATGCAATAGGGACAAGGGGGAACCAAGAAAAGTGGTATAAGTAATTTGTATCAGGACAAATCCTTTTCACCCAGGCATTGTCCAGATGATGTGACATGTGAATTGGCCCTCAAAGCCAGAGAGAAATTTCAAAAGATGGAAACTGAGGACCAGGGACATCTAGTTCAAGTATGGCACACAGTGTGAAGAGAATATGAATCTGGGAAAAGGCATAAAGAAAATAAAGAATGGAAAATAGTCCTGTTTCATTAGAACTTAAAATATGTGGAACAAAGTAGTATAAGAAAAACTCTATTGATGTCAGACTTTGGAGGGCTTTTAAACTTTGACAGTTTTTTTTTAAGTATTTGAGGGGCCCAATCATAACAATACATAGGCACTTTATTGGGAAAATAATATGGATAGATACAAAAGGGTGTGCACTTAAGACAGAAAAACAAATCAGGAGATTTTATAATAGTTTAGATGATAAGAGATAAGAATCTTCCTTGATCCTGCCAGCTAGTCAAGCCAACACTTCTTTTTTTTCCACTCTGACAAATTTTAATTAAAAAAAAGGAAACAAAACAGACTATATTTGATGCCAACATTTTCTGACCACCCACTAACTACACATTTCCTTGGGCTCTGGGTTCCGTCCCTCCTCCTCCCACTCTACTGAATTTCTCTTCTTAAAGTCAGAATCTCTCCCTAAGAATCTGTTCTGACTTGTATAACTGACATTATTTTGAAAGTGAATTAATCTGATCTGGCCATATGAGTTTGTTGCTCAAAACTCTTCAAAGATAACTAATAAGCCACCAAGTAAAGGTCATGGTTCTTCATCTATTTACATTCTGACATCACCATACATTTTCAGTCTAATTTCATATGTCTCCCCTGTATATATTCTTCTTATATATTTTAAGCACTTTGGACTACTTATCAGTCCCTCTACACACTTTCCCTGCCCAGTCTTTACATTTGCCATCTCCCACCATGCCAACAAAGTAAGTTGTTATCTAAGCTTTATGTCTCCATTGGTGCTTTTCATGGTGTTAAGCACATACTGAGTACTTTATAAATATTCAAATAAATTGAATTAATTCTACTATTGCCCACTAACTTTCTTTTTTCTATCCAGAAGTGAGTTATAGGAGCTATAGCTTTCCCTTGTAAATTATGGTTTTTTCCTCCTTGATTTCCCTTCTTTTTTTTCCCCCATATAAGTCATGCTGTAAAAGAAAACATTGATCAAAACAAACAACGAAAAAACCAACAAAACAAAAAAAACAAAAAAAACTCAAGAAAAATAAAGTAAAGTATGTTTCAGACACCATCAGTTCTTTGCCTGGGGATAGATAGCATGTTTCATCATAAGTCCTTCAGAGTTCTCTTGGATCATTGTATTGCTGAGAATAGCTAAGTCATTCACAGCTGATGATGATCTTATGCTATTGCTGTTACTTTGTATACAGTGCATTTCACTTTGCATCAGCTCGGGTAAGTCTTTTTTTTTTTCTTTTTCTTTTTTGGTGAGGCAATCGGGGTTAAGTGACTTGCCCAGGGTAACGAAGCTAGTACGTGTCAAGTGTCAGATGCTGGATTTAAAATCATGTTTTCCTGACTCCAAAGCCAGAGCTCTATCCACTGGGCCACATAGCTGCCCCTTATGTAAATCTTTCTAGATTTTTCTGAGAGCATCCTACTCATCATTTCTTATAGCACAAGAGTATTCAATTATAATCAAATAGCAAAATTCCTCAGTTGATGGACATTTCCCTAATTTCCAACTCCCTGCCACCAGAAAAGAGCTGCTATAAATATTTCCGTACATATAGGTCCTTTCCCCCCCTTTTAAAAAAAAAATCTCTGTTTTGGATATAGACCTAGTAGTGGCATTGCTAGGTCAAAGGGTTCTATGGCTCTTTGGGCATAGTTCCAAATTTTTCTAAAGAAGGGTTGAATAAGTTCACAACTCCACTAATATCTCATTTTCCCCACATCCCCTCCAACATTTGTCATTCTTCTTTTCTGTCGTGTTAGCCAATCTAGTAGGTATGAAGTAGTACCTCAGGGTTATTTCAATTTGCATTCCTCCAATCAGTAGCAACTTACAGCACCTTCTCATATGGCTATAGATACTTTTGGTTACTTCATCTGAAAACTGTCCCTGTCTCTTCATCATTCATCAATTGGGGGAATGGCTCTTGTTTTTTATAAATTTGATGGTGTTCTCTATATATTTGAGAAATGAGGCCTTTATCAGAGAAATGTGTTTCAAAATTTCTTTTACCTTTAAGATTGCTAAATATATTTCCCTCTATCCTATTTCCCTCCCTCTACCATTTATTCTATTCTCTCCTTTCACCCTGTCCCTCCTTAAAAGGGTTTTGCTTCTACCTACTGCCTCCCCCAATCTATAATCTATTTCTGGCCGTAAAATTATTTCACCTCATCCTTTTTGTGGGCTCTGTCCCTCCAGGAAATGTTTTATGCATTATTTAAAGGTGTCTAGAGGTGTTTGGGAGAGCTCAGGCAAGTGGCTGCCTTTTCTCTGCCATGTTGGCTCTGTCTCTGAGCTCTCCCTTCTCAACTCTGCTTCTCACTTAATTCAAATGGAAGATGAAAATCTAATAACTTCCCAGACCATACAAGTCGGGGCTCACTCATTTGCCCCCGTAACTATAGTTTACACAAACTAATGGGAATTCTTACATTTATTTGCATTTCACATCAAGCAGTCCCTTTTTGGGTAGTTATAGATACAGAGCAAAAGAAATAAAAGGAACTTCTAGATCATTTGGTCTAAATCCCTTTTTCAACAGTTGAGAAAACTGAGGCCCACATTTCCTAAATTTCTGCTCTACAAGTTGCATTTACATTTTTTAAAAAATGGCCAAAGTAGGTCAGCAAGGATAGAGAACCGGCCCTGGAGTCAGGAGGACCTGAGTTCAAATCCAGCCTCAGACACTTGACACTAACTAGCTGTGTGACCCTGGGCAAGTCACTTAACCCCATTGCCTAGCCAAAAACAAACAAACAAAAAATGGCCAAAGCAATATTTATAAAAATTATTGAGCTTGTGTCATCTGTTCATTGAATTTCCCTTTGAAAGAGACTAACCTCTTAAATTGGAAGAGGAAATGGCAAACCTCTCCAGTATCTTTGCCTAGAAAAGTTCAAATGGGCTCATGAAGAGTTAGAAACAACTGAAAAATGACTGTATAACAACAACCTCTTGAGTAATTTACAACCCAACTTGAAAATAATAATAGTGTGTGTATACATTTATCTACATCTATCTATATATCTATCTATATTTTTAAGATCTTAAAGATGTATCTTTAAAATGCTTTATACATTCTATCTCACAACAACCCTGGGAGATAGGTGCTATTATTATCATCATAATTTTGTAGATGAGGAAACTGTGGCAGATAGAGATCAAGCAATTTGCCTTGGGTTACACAGCTAGTAAGTGACTAAGGTCAGATTTAAACTAGGTTCTTGCTGACTCCAGACGCTTATACTCTATCCACTGTGTAATCCAGCAGGGAGGAATCTGCAACTTAGAGGCCACATGTAGCCTTCCAGGTCCTTGTGTGTGGCCTTTTGACTGAGTCTAAGTTTTACCGAACAAATCCTTTTATTAAGTGGATTTGTTCTGTGAAGTTTGGATTCAGCCAAAGTGTCATATTTGAGGACCTAGAGGGCCACATGCGGGCTTGAGGCTGCAGGTTCCCCAACCATGACATAGCACATTTTGAACAGTTTAGGTGCAGGTTTTTTCCCCCTATAGTTTACAAAGCCTTATTGGGTTCTTCCAAGCTAAGTTCTTCTGAGTTTACTATCTAAGAGTATACAGCTATATCTCCATTTAGTTAAAAATGGAAGAACAGTATTAAAAGTGTTCCCTATTCATTTAGTACCATTATAGTTTATTGAGTAAGGGAGGTGGAGATGAGACATGATCAGTCCTAAACCACAAGGAAATCACTTTGGCAGCTGGATGGAAGATAGAATGGAAGTGGGAAGAGATTGGATATAGGGAAACTACCCAGAGCATTATTGTAGTTTCCAAGTATAATGTGATGATGGCCTTGAACAAAGGTGGTAGCTCTATCAGAGAAGAAAACGGGGTATAAACAAGAGATGTTAAAAATATAGAGAACCATTGGTAATGAGGGGTGACAAGTGGTGAATTAAGGATGATATATGGGGTTGTGATCCTCAGTGACTGAGAAGATTGTGGTGCCCTTGACAATAATTGGTAAGCTAGGAATAGGCTTAGAGGAAAGGCAACAATTTCTGTTTTGGACATACTTAGTTTCAGATCTCTTTGGGGCATCCAGCTTGAGATGTCTAATGGGCAATTGCAGGTACAGGACTGTAAGTAAAGAGAGAGGCTGGGACTAGATAAAACAGATTTTTAATCTTCTCCATAGAATGATAATTCAGTCTATGTGAGTTGATAATATCAGCAAGCTAGACAGTATAGGAGAATAAAAAAAGGGACCAGGATAGAACCTGGGGGGATGCCTGCAGTTTGTGGTTATGACATAGTTGAAGATCCACCAAAGGATACTGAGGAGTGATCAGACGAGTAGGAGAAAAACCAGGACTAAAAAGTCTCAAAAAAAAAAGCCAATAGAGAAGAGAATGTTAAGGAGAAAAGGATGATCATTGTCAAAACAAAATTATCAAAAGCTTCAGAATTGTAAAGAAGGATAAGAATTAAGAAAAAAAATTTATAGATATGGCAATTAAGAGATTATTAGCAACTTCGTAATGAGAAATTTCAGTTGAATAATGAAATTAGAATCCAAACTGCTGAGAGTTTAGAAGAGAACTGGAAGAGAGGAAATCAAAGCACAAATTTTATATAATTCTCTCGAGTTTATCCATGAAAGGATAAAAAAAAAACATATAGCATGATTGTTAGTAGGAATTGTTGGAACTAATGAGGGCTTTTTTTTTTTTTAAGGAAATCAAGGAGACACAGATATGTTTGTAGCAAGGAAGCAACCAATAGGCAGAGATTTGAAAATTAGTGAAAAAATGGAGATGAAAGAGGAAGCAGTTTAGTACAGAAGATAGGATGCAAATGGATAAATGGTAGATATAGAGGAATTTGCCTTGACAAGAAAGCCACCTGGTTATGTACAAGAGGGGGAAATTATTGATTGTCATCTGAGTGATATGAAATAAGGAGTAATGGAGAAGAGGGAGCTTTAAGAAAATGGACTAATTTTATTTTTGTAAAACATAAGTAAGATTGATAGCTGAGAAAGTAGGGGAAGGGATGCTATTAGAAGTTTGAGGATGGATGAAAAGGTTTGGAAAAGTCACTGTGGTAATATAGTGAATTGTTTAGGGAGGTAGTTGCCTTGCTGTAGTGAGGGAGAGAGGTAGTTAGTGCTTCAACCACCATGGACCTAGCAGAGGTTCTGAATATTGTTATAATGGCAAATGAAACATCTCATTACACCAGGAATTCATTTATATCTGAAGTAAAAAAATTATACATACACACACACACACACACACACACACACACACACACATATATATATGTGTATGAGTGTATACATATACATAAATACACACACACACACACATATATATATGTACATATATATATATATATATATATATATGTACATATATATATACACACACATACTATGCTGTACCATGAGCAACTTCTAAAATTATTTCCTTCTCTTTCCCTCTCCTGAACACTAGTTATAATAGAGTTCCTTTGCAGGCAACATGATCTATGTCTGAATGATAGTAACTAAATATTGATATAGACTTTCAGGTTTATGAAGTGTTTTGAATACATTATTAATTTTGATAATCACAATACCTCTGTGACAAGATATTATTATTCTCTTTTTACACATGAGGGAGATGAGAATTGGAAAGGTTAAGTGAATTTACTTTGGTCAAATAGTGGAATTTGAACCCAAGTGTCTCTTTATTATAAATATAATGACATTCTTAGAATAAGTAACTTATGCCTTCACAAGTTCAAATCTGACCTCAGATACTTATTAGCTGTGCGACCCTGAACAAGTCACTTAACCCTCTTTGCCTTAGTTTCCTCATCTTTAAAATGAACTGGACAAGGAAATGACAAACCACTCCAGTATCTTTGCCAAAAAACACCACCCCAGGATCACATTGTTAAAACTTAGCCACTGCTCAGATTCCTAAGATCTGACCTGCTTACATTAGCGATACAAATGCTTAGATTCCTTGAGAGTCTGCCCAATATGATGGATGTTCTAATAAACCCTGTATTTGGCTGAAAGAAGGCTTGGGTAGAATTCATTTGGGAAGGACCTGTGTGTCATTACTTTAGGGTCCCAGCACCCCTAAACTTCAAACCTCAATTTCTCCAGCCAAGATTGGAAGGTATGTAAACCTCCCCCCTCTTTCTTGCCTTGCAGTTGGGGTCAGTCTCCAAGCACCTAGGAAGGCTTGGAGGTGCTTTTTGGGCAGACAGTTACAGGGCTGTCTCACACTTGGCCTGATGCTCTCAGGCTCTCAGTCCACTGGTTTGGTTTGAGGGCATGGACCTGGGTACACCTTCCACAGCATAGAGGACAAGGACAGATGCTCTATCCAGAAAGTATGCCCAATTCTGAAAATTCTCTCATTGCTAGGGAATTGGGAAAACTGCAGGTGCTTTTTGGTTCTCTGAGGCTTACTTACTCTGTTCCCATTACACCCCTGAACCCTCCTTCATGAAGTCACCTGATTGGTAGTGGATTTGTTTCAAGTTTCAAATTGGTCAACATTTTGTATCCGTTATGTCAAGCAACTTTTCATAATCTGCTTACCACTAAAATAATTTGGCTATTGTTGGTTATTGTTTTAATGTGTAAACAAGCCAAAAAGCTTGTTTGGGTTTTGTCTTGCTGAGAATTTGAAATTATATGGGAATAATCTCCAACTATTGACTTTTTACACCAGGACAAATTTAAATTTGAGATGTAAATCCTGGAAATGTTTTTCCTAAACTGTGATTAGTGAAACTCGCTGTTTGAGGTAGACACAATGAAAGACCAGTTGATGGGATTATAGCCTTAGGTGAACACCAGAGATTTGACCATATAAGATAGGTCCATCTTGTCTCCATTAAGGTGTTCAGATTCTTAAAATCTAGCTACTGCTAGGATTCCTAAGATCTGGCCCACTCGACTTAATGATACAAATGCTTAGATTCCTTAAAAGTCTGCCCCATATGATGGATATTCTAATAAACTTTGTCTTTGGCTGAAAAAATAAAAGAAACAGCACCCCACCAAAAAAAGGGGGAGGGGATCATGATGAATGGGAAACAACTAAACAAAATGACATTTGACAAAAAACAAACAGCTAGTTCATTGAAGGGGTAATGTGGTGTTGAGAAGTGACATATTGATACTGTGGAAAGAATATTGGACTTGGGATCCAGAACATCTAGATTCTACTCATAATCTATTTTTTTTTTTGTATTTAAGTTCAATGACTTGCCTAGGGTCACACAGCTAGTGAGTGTCAAGTGTCTGAGGCCAGATTTGAACTTAGGTCCTCCTGACTCCAGGGCCTGTGCTCTATCCACTGCACCACCTAGCCACCTCTATTTCTAACCTCCTAATTGGTCTTTCTCCTTCTAGTCCCTCTCTTCATCAATCAATCTTTACACAACTACCAAATTTGTTTTCTTAAAACATAGCCATGACCATATTATCCTTCTACTCAAAAACTTCCAATGGCTTCCTGTTGCCAGTAGAATAAAATAACTAATTTTACAGTCTGGCATTTAAAGCCTTGCACAATATAGTTTCCACCTTACTTGCCAGGAAAATTTCACGTTACTCTTCTTTTTTACTCTCTCCTTCATAATCAAACTTTACCCCTCTGTTGTTCTCAAAACTAGATTTTGAAATGCATTCCTTTTGTGGAAGAGGTGGAACATCTATGACACTTTCTCATTTCTGCCTTGTAATATCCTTAACTTCCTTTAGACCGAAGCTCAGGTGCCAGAGGCCTTTCCTGATTTCTCTACAATCCCATACTCCTTTTATCTCTTGAAATGCCTTTGTATTATTTTACATATAATTTATATATTTTGCAATTACTTACTTGTGAACAAGATGTATCTCTCCTCTCTCCATTCCAACAGAATATAAATTCTTTGGAGATAGAGATTTTTCAGTCTTTGAAAATTTTTTGGTGAATTAAATTTAACATTTATGGACAAATAATAATCAAGTTTTTAGAATCTCTTTACTTGAAAAAAAAATGACTTTCTGTAGTCCTATAATAAAAAGAACGACTTTGCTTGTGATTCTGATGCATCTTTCTGCTGATTATATAAGACTCAGTGATTATCTGAATAGTCTATGTTTAATAATGTTGTTTTAATTTGTCTTATTACCATAACCTAAAAAAATCTGTTCATAGTTATTTGTGTTCTCTCCCTTTTCAAATTACTTTTTAAAGGGAAATCATAGATTTAGAGGTGACAGAGATCTTAAAGTTCATTTAACTCAATCCCCTCATTTTAAAAATATGGGAACAGGGACTAAAGGAAATGATTAACCCAATGTCACACAAAGATCAAGAAGCAGAGCTGGAATTTGAATCCAGACTTTCTGATTCTAAGTGCTTCCTTCTTTCAATTTAATTATCTGTATACATGTTGTATTCCCAATTTATTTGAGTGCAGGGTTATTTTTGCCTTTACATTCTCAGTGTGCTTGAATAATACCTTGCATATAAGCCTTTGATGAATTCAATTTAAATAGTGGTTGCTCAGATCTGTTGGTTGTTGTCTTTACCTCTTGAAGAGAATCAAAATGACATTACTATGCTGAGGTCAAGGTATGATTTATCTGACTGTGGCTGATTAGACCAATATGAGATCTGAAGGCTTTACCACAGGTCAGGCATAAATAGTCCATATGAACTTTTGGCATGGAGATGTCTTTAAATTTATGCATCTTATGTTTTTTGTTTGTTTGATTTTGTTTTTGCTTTCAGCTACTACAATTGTGCTTTGCTCATAAAGCATAGCACCTTCTTTGTTGTGAGCACACCATACTCAGCCATCCTGTGCCAATATCTACCACATCTCCCAATCAATTCCAAAGTTCTTCAGAGAGATTTTGAGAGTGTCCTTGTATTCCTTCTTCTGATCTCATGTGAGTGCTTGCCTTGCATGAATTCTGCATGAAGGTCTTTTAGTAGCTACTTGAAAGTTCTACTGACTTCTATTTTTTTTCCCGTCCCAATTCAGTACTTTTTTTTTGTTTGTTTTCGGTACGCATTACTTCCATACTAAGAGATAACATGGCTCTGACTTACTAAAATGTTTTTGTGATGACTCTATTGTTGTGTAATTGCAGGTTCCCCATATGAATTGGTAAAGAACCAATCTTTGCTTGGGTATCCTCTTTGTAGTCTGAACATTCCTGCTAATGGTTCCCAGGATTGAATTACAAAATGCTGGAGTCAGGGAGTTTTCTACCAATGCTTCAAAGATTTAAAACCTTCTTTACCAATTCTACAAATCTAGAGTTAATTGCATTCTGGGTGCATTGAAAGGTACATCTCTTCAGTACAATTTTCTTTAATTAGTACAAACACTTGTTCCCTAGAAAGGCTTGTTTTTTTGTTTATTGAACTCTGGTTTTTTAAAAATAATTTTATGTATGTACCTGAGGCTCTTCTGTAGGATAGACAAATTTTTATTAAAATTAAGAATAAATATTATGTATAGTTATGGTGAAAAGATAGCTATGAATTCATTCTACTTGAAAGAGGTCCCTGCAGCATTTATCTTACTTGCACAGTCTATTTTTTAAAGAAACTAAAGAAAAGCAATGCACATTTATTCTTTTTATAGAGTTAATTATTATTGAGGTAAATAATGGTTTCATGGGGCAATAGCTAAAGTCAATCTGATAGGATAGTCCTCCACTTAAAATGGTGCTAAGATATTGTTGTTTTAAACATATATGTCCCCCAGATAACCCTTTGTCATAACCTTTCTTCTTTATCCCCGGACTTGAAAATTTGGTATCATAGGTAAAATGAATATAATAATAATTTTACTACATATTTCATGAAGTTCCTATGAGTATCAAATAAGGAAATGTATGCCTCAGGTTTTGTAATAATAATGTACTATGTTATTAGAGTTATTGTGCTGATAATAATAATTGATGATAGTAAGTGTTTTCTGAATATTAGGCCTTATTCTGAGAAAATTAGTTGGTTGCTTATAACGTATCCATTTATCTTCTTCACCAGCTTATAACAATGCTTGAAGTATCCACTATTAGCAATACATGTCTTTGAGTTAAGGGATTTGGTTTTATCTATAGAATTTATTTAAACACCACATAATTAGTCATTAATAATTTTGGCTCTATTTATTTCAGTGTTCAATGAGTTAAGAAATTAGTAAAGTCTTAAAAGAATAAGACAAGAAACAGATAGGTTTTGATGAAGTAAATACCAGAAGGTGAGGGGTGACATAGAAGGGAAAGCCTGGTTGAATCATAGCAATGGGCAGCTAGGAGAGAGCATAAAGGCTGCAATAGGTTTAAGGGCATGAAGGGAGGTGGAAACTGGTTAGTGTGCCCAGAAAGGGAGATGAAATTCAGTCTTAGGTATTTTAATGAGTAACTACTATTTGCAAAACACTGAGTTTGAAACCTTGGATACTATGGTAATACTAAGATGTATTTATTAGTCCTAGTACCAGCCCCAGATAACTTAGACCCTAACAGGGGAAAAAACCATGTTTAAAGTAATTATAATAAACCATACTATATATCAGAAAGCAAGCTAAATGCTGTGGGGGTTAAGAGGAGGAAAATATGGTTTTCAGTTTGGAATATGATGGAAAGTTTCTTGGATGATATGAAACTTAAGTAAGAGCCTAAGAAATTTCAGCAGATAGATATGGGTGGGGGGAGGATATCCCAGGCAGAAGAAATGGGATAAACAAAGAAGCAAGGAAGTCAAAAACTAAGGACTATTCAGGGAAAAATAAATAGCTCATTTTGGCTGGAGTATAACACATGGAGAAGTGCTGAGTTAGAAGACTGGAAATGTAATTTGCAATCAGATTGCAGGCAGAAAATCTTCAATCTAACTGAGAGTATAAACTCTGCTCGTAAGGTTGCCTTCTTACCTATTTTGAGTTATTTTTCACTTCTTGGCCAGGAGTGATGAGGATTCAGAAAGAAATAGAGAGAGAGCATGCATGCACCCACGTGTGTGTGTGTGCGTGTGTGTGTGTGTGTGTGTGTGTGTGTGCGCGTGTGTTTAAGTGATTTCTCGTGATCTAGACATTAATATATCATACCTCCAACTCAGATATCTCAGGAAATGTAATAATTTATGAATCAGGTTGTAAAGAAAGCAGGAGAAATGGAATCAAATACATAGGTGGATGGCCTTGAAAAAGTAGAAGGTAGGGCAGAGCCAAGATGATGGACTATGGGCAGCTACCCAGCTGAACTCTCCCAACTTTCCCCACTAAACAACTTTAAAACAAATCCCCAAATCAAATTTTGGAGCAGCAAAGCCAGCAAGAAGTAGGGGCAAGATTTTTTTCCAGCCTAAGCAAACTTAAGAGGTCAGCAGGAGAAGTCTGTGGCACCAGAGTAGAGGCCTGTCTGGAGCCCACACATGCTGTTGGGACAATAGCAAAGGCAGCAACAACCACTTTGCAGCTTTCAGCCCAGAGACAGTAAGGGGGTTGGACAATTGCTCAGAAAAGATTACAGGGGATCCTTTAATGGTGCTGGGTACAACTGGAATTGATTGGCCAGTTCTATTGTCCATATGCAGTTCTGGGTTATAGTTCCAGGGTGGAGAGGCGTGCTAGAATTGGTCACAAGGGAACAGGAGTTCTGGTCAAAGTACCAAAGAAGAGAGAGAAGCCTTAGCCTGTGCACCTGCAGGGGATGAGGGTCCTTCCTATATAAGATCATACCTCTCCCAGGATCATACCACCTTGGAAACAATGAAAAGTTAAAAAGCCCCAAAACTACCTCTGAAAACAGCAACATGAAAAAGCCTGGAGCTTTACACAGTGTCTTTCCTACCCTGGGGAAGCAAAGTCCAACTTTAACATAAAGTTCAGTCAAGAAATTGGCTGGAAGAATGAGCAAACAATAACAACAATAAAATAATTTGACCATAAAAGGCTACAGTAGTATCAGGGAAGACCAAGTCATAAACTAAAAAGAAGACAAAAACATGAAAACTACAAATAAAACCTAAAAGGAAAATGTTAATTGTACCTAAACCCAATAAAAAATTCCTGAAAGAGTTAAATAAAGAGGTGAATGATAGAGGAAACATTGGGAAAATGAATGAGAGTGATGCAAGAAAATTTTGAATTAACAGCTTGGTAATAGAGGCACAAAAAGTACTGAATGAAAGAACTCTTTAAAAAACAGAATGGGCCAAATGGAAAAGAGAGGTACTAAAATTTCACCAAAGAAAAGAACTTCTAAAAAAAAAACAGATTTGGCAAATAGAATTAGAGGTACAAAAATCTCACTGAAGAAAATAATTACTTAAAATTAGAATTGGGCAAAGGGAAATGAATGACTCAATGACACATCAAGAAAAGATAAAGCATAGTTAAAAGAATGAAAAAATATAGAAGAAAATATGAAGTACCTCACTGGAAAAAAAACTGATTTGGAAAACATATTGAGTATAAATAATTTAAGATTTATCAGACTACCTGAAAGCCATTATCAAAAAAAAAAGAGGCCTAGACATCATATTTCAAGAAATTATTAAGGAAAACCACCATGATATCTTAGATCTAGAGGGTAAAAAATGTTTATTGTCCTGCATGCTTGAAGAGGACCAAAATGACATCACTACGTCAGGGTCAAGGTACAGTGTGGCTGATTGTGGCTGATCAAACCAATATGAGCTTGAAAGGCTCTGCCACAGGTTGGGCACAAATTGTCCAAATAGTTGGGCAGAAATAGTGGATTAAGGGAGGCATTGGTTAGAGGCAAAATAGACTTTTGAGCAGGGATGACATAAAAAGAGAAAGGAAGAAACAAAAGACATTAAGATTGAGGGAAATACACAGTTATTAATCATAACTGTGAATATGAATGGAATGAGCTCACACATAACATAGAAGAAGACAGCAGAATGATTACAAACCAGAATCAAACAACATGTTTACAAGAAGCACACTTGAATAGACACACAGAATTAAAATAAAGGGTAGGAACAAAAGCTAATATTCATCTTGTTAAAAAAAAAAGGCAGAGGTAGCAATCATGATCTCATAAAAAGCAAAAGCAAATACAGACCATATTAAAAGAGATAATAATTAGATACAATACATTTTTCTAAAAGCTAAAATAAAAGAAATAACATAAAAAGTATAGCAAATTTGTCTGATAAAGACATTATTTTGCAAATATATGAGGAACTTAGTCCAATTTATTAAAATAAGAACCATTCCTCAGTTGATAAATGGTCAAAGGATATGAACATGCAATTTTCAGAAGAAATCAAAGCTGTCTATATACAAAAATGCTCTAAATCACTATTGATTCGAAAAAGGCAAGTTAAAATAACTGTAAGGTAGTACCTAACACATATCAGAAATGACAATTGTTAGAGAGGATAAGGGAAAACAGGCACACTATAGAACTATAGGTAGAGTTATGAACTGTTTCAACCATTCTAGAAAACAATTTGAAAATATACCCAAAGTACTATAAAACTATACATACCCTTTCACGCACCAATACTACTCTTAGATCTGTGCCCCAAAGAGATTAAAGAAAAAGAGCATCTATGTGTACAAAAATATTTATAGTAGCTCTTTTTGTGGTGGCAAAGAAATGAAAATTGAAGGTTTGCTTAATTGGGCAAAAGATGAACATGTAGCTTATGATTGGGATGGAGTACTATTGTGCTATAAGAAATGGTGAGGTCTCAGATTCTTATAATCTAGCCACTGCCTAGATTCTTATAATCTAGCCAATAAGCCAATAGCTTACTAATGTTCAGACTCCTTAAGAGTCTGCCCAATATGATGGATGTTCTAATAAACCTTGTCTTTGGCTGAAAAAAAAAAAGAAAAGAAAAGAAATGATGAGGAGGTGGTTTCAGTTAAAAAAAAAAACATGGCAAGACATATAGGAACTGATGCAAAATGAAGTGAGAAAAACTGGGAGGTCACTGTGCACAGTAACAAGAATGTTGTAATGATGATTAATTGTGAAAGATTTACCTACTCTGATCAATATAATAATCTAAGACAATTCCAAAGGATTCATGATGAAAAATGCTATCCACCTACAGAGAGAACTGATAAATTCTGAGTGCAAATTGAGGTTAATTTTCTCACTTTGTTTTTCTTGCTTTTTTACATATGTCAAACATGCAAATATGTTTTGCATGATTTCTCATGTATAATTGGTATCATATTGTTTGCCTTTTCAGTGATAATGGAGAGTTTGAGACAGAGAGAGATAATTTGGAACTCAACATTTAAAAATAAAAGAATGTTAAAATAATATTTTGTTAAAAACAAAAATGATGGAACACATCTTCATTAATGGGAATAAAGGAAAACAGGGTAGGTAAAGACAAAGAAATTCTGAGAGAAAGAAGAGGAAACTTTGAGAGTTAAATTTGGGTTGGTTGCCATCTTCCTAATAAAGTAGGAATTGAAATTCTCTACTGATAATAAGGTAGGAGAGATGAGACTAGCAGAATGAGATGACTGGAAAATGAGTGAATGACCATTATACAGAAGGTGAATAAAAATAATTAGTGAACAGAAGTGACTTTTAAGTGTATCCAGTAAATATGGTATCACAGATTTCTCCAACAGTATTGGGCAGCATATCAGTGTAGAAATCAGATAAAAGGGATTTCTCATGTTTGGGAATTAACAAGGAAATATTGGCAAAAGATGAGGTATCTTAGATGCTAATGAGGTTAGATGGTGGGGTACAAATTAAATTTAGAAAGAAAATATGAAAGGATCATAGGATTCAAGGTTTTCATAAGATCAAAAAGCCAAGTACAACGAGGAGGATTGGGAGAGGCAAAAAAAGAAATACTGAGTTCCAGAGCAAATTTCAAACATTTGAGTTCTTGTAGGAGAAGCAATTCTATGGGATTATTTCAGAGCATTACTGTGCTAGTGAGAGTCTGAGGTAGAAAAGAATTCACAATATAATATGATTGTAGACAGAACTACAAAGGATTTAAGAGATCATATGGTACAATCCTCTTACTTTATAAACATATGTGGTCAAGCTGACATGGCATAGGAGCCAACTGTTATGAACGCCTCAATTTTGCATAGAGGTAGCTGTGGAGTTCTGATAGTTGCTGTGTCTACTCAATGATGAACAATAACAACAAAAATTTGGGAAATATTTGAAACTGAGTCTCTACAGAAAAACATTTCATTAAAGTACTCTGTTTAAATTGGTTCACTGTATCATGCTATGGGGAATTCTCTTCTTAACTTAAGACTGCCTCTTTTGTTCTTAAAACTTTTCTGGAAATTATGATTGTATTTCTAAAATACAAAGAATCCCAAAACATTTTTAAAGAAATACACAAACTTCTACTTTTATATTGATATAAAAATAACAGTATAATTTGAAGTGGTTTGGTATTTTTGTCCCCTTTTACTATTGTTTTTGGTCTCCCATTTATTTTTTGCAGACCATATTATTAGATTCGTTCACTATTTTGACGTATAATTTTTTTACAATTAAAATGTCACAATGAAGGATCTTGATTTATTTGATTTGGGCTCTTAAAAAACTTTAATTGACATGTTATTTTAGTCAACCACATTTCGTTTTTTGAACAAGTTTTACTGTGATAACTCTGAAAGTCATACTGTCTGAATCTTGCAGATTCAGATATTAGATACTTTTGCTTCATTTCTCTCCTTCATCATTACATGTGATAATAAGAGCAATAGTCTCAAAGTCTGGGAACATGGGCTTTGGACTGGGTTCTGGCATTTGGGGGAGTGGGACTTGACCAGGTCACTTGACCTTTTTCAATTTGTTTACTTGTAAAATTCTATGGTTCTTAACAGAAATGCTTCATATTTAATTGATTCCCAAGGCCTATTAATTTTTCTTTTAAAATGCATCTCAAGTCCCTTCATTATTTTCTATTTCCTTTAACCCTTGACCCTAAATACTTATACTTGGAGAACTATAATAGTTTCCTCATTGACTTCTCTGTTTTCCATCTCTCCCTAACTTTTGTCCATTCTGTATACTGCTGCCAAATCAATCTTTCTGAAACACTACTTTTACTATGTACCTGACCTATATAAAACTGTTCAATGGCTTCCTATTTCTTACTACATGAAGTTGCTGGCTTTCCTAACATTCAGAAATCTTGCCCTACCTTGTCCTACTCATTTTACTTCTCAATTTATACCCAGTAACAGGGCTTCTTTATATTCCCTACTCTTTTTTTTTTTTTGGCTTCTCTGTTCATGATCCCTCATCTAGAATAGCATTCCCTTTTCTTTCTAGTCATCAAAGCCCTACACAACCTTTATGGCCTAGATAAAATCACATATCTTCCAAGAAGCCTTACATGACTATTCTAGCTTTCAATATTTTTTGAAGTTTTGCAGCACTGATACTCTGCAATATGAAATTTAGATACTAATTACGTTGTTGTTGCTGTTCAATTATTTTAGTCATGTTTGATTCTTTGTGGCCCTGCTTGGGGTTTTCATTGCAGAGCTCCTGGAGTGGTTTGTCATTGCCTTCTCTAGATCATTTTATAGATGAGGAAACTGAAGCAAACAGGGTTAAGTGACTTGCCCAGGGTCACATAACTAATAAGTGTCTAAGGCTGGATTTTAACTCTTCCTGACTGTAGGCCTGGCACTTTATCCACTGTGCTACCTATCTGTCCCCATTGCAGCATACTGTTTTATATTGCTTATTGTTTTATATATGATGTCCTTATTTATCCAGGTGGATTTTTGTAAGCTTCTTATAGGACTTTTTTTTTTGTAATTCCATATTCTCCAAAGTGCTGAGCACAAAAAGTATTCAATAAAATGTATAAATTTATTGATTGAAAACTACCTACTATATTTATTAATTATATATATAATCATATGACTTCAGAAACAAAAATGGTTTATTTTCCTGAGAAGGGAAAATGTCTTACAAATGTATAAAATTTAACAAGACCGTTGATCTCAGGGGGGAAAAAATCTTTTCTAAAAGAAGGACTTGGTCCCAGTCTGTAAAGTTCATTTTTAGAGGTAGTATGATTTTAGTAGCATACATAGGATAATGATATTTATGTTCGTTTATTGATATTGCCATATACTGCCAGGAATAAAATTTGTAGGTAGTACAAGGCCACTTTGGAAGAGTATTATAATTTCACAAAATCTTCTCTTTTTTTTATATGATGATTCATCAGAGTAGTTCTTCAGGATTGGTCTGAGACAAGAAATGTATGTTGGCAATGCGAGTACCACTATTTCTTAGATTTCAAAACATCTGTACTTTACCTATCATGTCTAAGTGGAAAGGCACAGGCATCTTATGTTGTGCTTCTTCCGTCCCTTTCTCCTTTTCTCAGCTTGAAGTTTTGGTTACATTTTCACAATGAACATGTACCCTCATTATGTTCTATTACCTCCCCTTTCTAATCAGCCATTTTAGTAAAGGTCAAATAATGTAATTATTCTCCTCAATTCATATATACATACAATACACACAAGCACACACATATATATGTATATGTGTATACATATATATCCATACAGAAGTCTATTTTTCTTCTTCAAACCCAAAATCACAGGCATGATTATTCACTTTCAGAATATCTTGCTATACAAATCAAGTTATTCACAAATTGGATGTACTTAAATGACATTGCAGCATTCATATTTGGTGGAAATAAAGTACAGGGAAACCAGCTTCTTCTAGGTGTCTAATCTATGTTTAAATGACTAAAACCTTTTTCATTTGACTGTACCTTACTAAGCTATTAGCACTGTCCGGATCTTGAGCAGCCACTGTGCCAACCACTGTTCCAATCTTCTCATTCTCATGAACATCCATAACATAGGAAGGCATTGAAAAGAGTGGTGGTTCATCAACATCTCCCACAATGATCTTCAGCATGGTGACATCTTTAAATGGGCCCAAGTGAGAAAATCGGAAATCAAGATGTGTATTTGCTCCTTCTATGTTGAGAGTATAGGACTTCTTCTTCTCATAGTTTAGCGGCTGTGGGAACAAAGAAAAATTTCAGCTTTCCCTAGTGACTTAAATTAACTTGCCAAACTTAGACCAAATACGAAATTATACAGTAAGATGCATAGATATAGGTTTATTGATGCAGCAGGTAGTGGTGGTGGATTATCAGTGCTACTCAGCTGATGTACTTACTCTATACTATGGAGGTAAAAGCAAAGAAAGGGTATGAAGCAGGTCAACCACCATATTTCTCCTTTTCCCACTCTACCCCTGGTCATACTGATCATATAGAAACTCATAATAGAAACACAAGCTATTTTCCATTGAAATCATGAATTTTGTCAGCAAGGGTTTTCTAAATGTTTAGAATACTATGAAAAGGGTAGAATCACAAGCAGATACTTTGAATTTGGTGCTATTAACGATTCTTCACGTGGTAAGTTAACAACACTATTTCTATTTCAGTAAAAAAACTAAAGTCGGTACTTTAAATGACAGGCCAGAGAGACACTTGTATATTCTAGTTTGGTAATTTTTCTTTTTTTTTTTCTTCATTTGCTTAACCTTTTTAGATATTAATAGAAAATAAAAACAACCAAGTTATACATTTAGCACTTATAATAATAACAATGTGAGCAAAATAAATAAATTTTTATACTTTTTTACTTTATGTTTTGCTTCAAAAGCACAAATATTTTAAAATACCATGTTATTTTTTAGATAATGTGTGATATGAGGATTAAATTTTGATGAAAATATTAATATCAGGCAGGTAGGTGATGCAATGGAAAGAGTGATCAATCTGGAGTCAGGAAGAATTGAGTTCAAATCTCATCTCAAAGATTTATTAGTTTTGTTACTCTTGGAGAGTCAAAAACCTATTACAGTCCATATCACATCTGAGGAATGAGGAAAACGAAGACAATAATAGCACCTATTTCCCAAATTTGTGGGGAGCTAAAATAAGATATTTTTAAAGCATTTTGCAAACTTTATAGCACAATATAAATGCTAACTACGAATATCCAAAGCAATATGAATTATCTTGAATATAAAAATATTCACATTTTCCTCTCTGCTGGATAATGTAAAATGCAGCTATTATATAGGATGAAATTGAATAGAAACTTTCATTAGTTTTAGCTTCCAGTTTAACAGTTTCTTCTTAATTCCTTTGGCTCCATAAACTCATAGACTTTAGCTCATTTCACTCTACTAGAACTGCTTCTTTGAATATAATTGTAAATTTCCCAAGTAACGAAGCTTCTCTAGTTTTATTTGGATACTATTCAACAATGTAATACAGCTCGCTCACAGAGTTAAACTTCTATATTCAATTTATGTTTTCTGTTTCTTAATTTCTGCCTATTACTCTTAGTAATTACTTTTACATATCATTGTTCTTCCTAACTTGCAAAATAGCTTTCCCCTCCTAAATATTTATACATTTCAAATATCTATAGATTGTCATCATCTTTTCCATCAGTCATTACTCAGCCAGCTGTAGATATTTGGGATTTTTAAATGTTTCTCATAAATCATTTCTACTATTCCAATAATTATGCTGTAATCTTTTTAATCTCTTTATATTGGCCAGGTGTGGAACTAGATATTCAAAATATCATATGAAGTAGAGAATCCTGTTGTTTTATTTTTATTTGACCCCAAAGAGTTTCTAATATTATAGCTATTGGCTTTCCTTTGCTCAAGCTGTCTGGTTTGTTTATTTATTTATTTTTGCCCCTTTGCAGATGGTACAATTCTGTTGCAGAAATACACATATACATCTTAATCAAAGAATGGTCATTGCTTTAGTTAGGAAAGTGGCATTACTCTTTTTGCATATGTGCATTGCTATCATGACGATTGACCTTTGCACTGCAATTTTTGTCTATTTAAGAAATATTTCCTGTCCCATCTATAGAAAATTAAAGGATGTGATGATTATCTTGCCATTCCACCTGACAATGAACTCTCCAACTAAATTTCATTCATTCCCTGTTTTGCTGTATACTGTATTCCCTTTCATCCTAGACCAATTTGAGTTCTTTGATGTCTTAAAACCACTATGAAACCGATGTATATAGAACATTGAAATTTTGGTGTGCTGAATTTTTAAGGGGACATAAAAAATAAATCATTAGTTCTATAATCCTCCATCTCCTATCTCAGAGACTTAGCCCTGACTGTGCTCCAGTGCCTGCTACATCTTAGAACTTCTTATTTCCTTAAACTATGCTTGTGTCACCTCCTTGCATGCAACCTTTCCTGATGTCTCTTTGAAGTTGAGGACTTTTTCATTTTTGTTTTTGTTTTTTTTTCATAACATGCTGCCAGGCATATAGTAGAGATGTTTTAAAAATTAAGTGATTAACAGGTAAACATAAGATGCTTTGAGTTTTACAAAACTTAATAACTTATTTTTTAGCTTATCCATGCATTAATGATCATATATATATTAAGCTCACAATTAGCCCAGCAATTTTTGCATTCAGGAAAAAAGTCTCAATGATATTCCCCAAAATGTATTTCAATAAATATTTAATTTCCATAATAGCAAAAATATACTTTTGGAAGGAAAAAAAACCATGCCTATGGATGTGGATAACTATGTCTTAATGACTTAACCCACTGAAATGTTTCATAATATTATTAGTTTCAAACTGGTATGCTTTGCTATATTGAAGTTATGTGTTTGTTCAAAATAGTTAATTAAATATTTAAGACAGCCAGAAATGATCTCTCATCCCAGGCTCATGCCTCTGCAAATTGAAGAGCAGTAAGAACATGTCTTTCCGGATAGATGTTATCTGACAAAGGGTTATTAATAATAGAGTAAGAGATAGATTTTTCTAGAGAAAAAACTTGGGCTAAATCTTCATGTGTTTTTGTAGTCAAAGTTGTGGACCTACAGTTACAAGGTCTGTGCTGGAGTTCTGGAGACATTGCTTACTAGCTGTGTGATGCCAGGCAAGTCATTTAACTTTTCTGATTCTCAGTTTCCTCATCCATAAAATTTAAATAATAAATATGTACTACTTATTTCATGGGGTTGTAAGGAAAGTGAATTATAAACTTTAATGTGCTATATGAATGTGATTTGTTATTATTAGTTTATTATTATTAATCATCTTACTTAGAAGAACTATTTTGTACCTTAAAGGAAAGTATGGGGAATCTGCCTTGGTTCCTTGAAAAAAAAAAGCAGGAGGATACTTACACTCCAGTTATTTCCACAAAGAGTCTTTCTCTGAAGAAGATCAACATCCCCACCATTTTTTTTTTTTGTTTTTTAGCAATTGAGGTTAAGTGACTTGGCCAGGTTCACACAGCTAGTAAGTGTTAAATGTTTGGTGTGAGACCGGATTTGAACTCAAGTCCTCCTGACTTCAAGGCTGGTACTCTATCCACTGCACCACCTAACTGCCTCTCATCCCCACTTTTTTTTTTCTTTTGGTTTTAGGCAATTGGGGTTAAGTGACTTGCCCAGGGTCACACAGCTAGTAAGTGTCAAGTGTTTGGTCTGAGGCCGGATTTGAACCCATGTGCTTCTGACTTCAGGGCTGGCACTCTATCCACTGCACCACCTAGCTGCCCTTCATCCCCACTTTTTAAGAGCTATTTTCTAGAGTTCACAACAGGGACAGTCAATACTCAGTTTTATTTAGTCTCTTGTATCTTCTATTTTGTCTCCCTCATTAGAATGTGAGTTTCTTTGAGGACTATTTCTGCCTTTCCTTGTAGTCCCATTACTTAGCACAGGGTTTGGCATATGGTAAATGCATGAAAAAATGCTTGCTGAATCAATTTGACTTATATTCCTGATTGAGGAAGTAACGTATTTATATATGTTTATACTCATATATTTATTTCTGAATAGTCGAGTTCTGCTAATATATATACATATACATATACATACATATACATATACATACATACATACATATATATGTGTATTGTGTGTGTGTGTGTGTATATATATATATATATATATATATATATATATATATGTATATATATATAAATATGTGTCAAGGTCCAGTTGGAATGTTCCATGCTAGGGAGTGAGTTCAGACTTGACAGTTTTCTGATGGGGGAATGATATGGACAAGTATTTAGAGAAACTCTTGCTAGCTGATTTATAGAACAGCAATGATTCTGATCTTCAGGGAGATTAGCTGTCCTGCCTTGCTGGGCAAGGTGAGCTGCAAAAGAGATTAAATAGTGAACAGGATTCTAAAAGACTATCTCATTCTCTTCTTGTCTCCTAAATCAGTATCATACAAAGGTTAAAATTCTCTGAAGTATAGTATACCTTTTGAATCATGTTCATTTACATCAGGGAAAAAAATGTAGCAATGTATAGGATTTATAGTCACAAACTGGCCTGTCATAAAACATCACAGGGATGCTTTAAAGGAAAACATAAACCCATAAAAGGTATTATTATACCTCAGAGGAAATCCAAAATGTGTAGGTTAAGAGATTCCAATTGAAAACTGAAGTACTTAATTTCAGGTCATCCAGAGCCAAGCATTTATTATTACAAGCTCCTAGGAATATTGCCATTACTTCTCTTCTCAAAACTGTTAAAACCAGCAAGCAAAGTTTTTTTTTTTTAAAGCCTACATTACAAGGGTCCTTCTTCTGGAGTCATGGAGGGCAGACAACTGTCAACACCTTTCCTTCTCCTTCATCACACACCCTTTCCTCAAATTCTCAGCTCAACTGCTGGGAAAAAAAAATAGTTTTCTGTGTAATCTTCAAAGTAGCTGAAGAAACCATAAAATGTGGTGCAAAAAAAAGGTGTGTGATTCAAATTTGCATTTAGATTTTCTGCTAGACATATTCCTAAATACAAACATCCATCAATCACCAACTATTTATTAAAAGTCAAATAAGTACCAACCATTGTGCTTGGTACCAGGGATACAAGTATAAGAGGGAAAGAGTCCACAACTTCAAGAAGTTTCCTTTCTAACAAGAGAGACTAACATATACATATATAGATATCAACAAATCAATATAGGCATTTTTAAGGGGCAATTTATTAGTGGCTGGGAGAGGATCAAGAAAGTTATTGTAGAGAGCAGAATGTGGGTGTTAATGCTGACTCGACATAAAAAAGGGATTCTAAAGAGGAAGAGGGGAGGAAAAAGTGAATCCTAGGCATAGAAGATAGACATTGTCTTTTGTTACAGAGATAAGAGATAGAATGTCATGACATGTAAGGAAAAGAAAAAAATCTGGTTTGGTTGGAGCATAGAATACCTGAAAAGGAGCACTGCATTCCAAAATTGATAAATGGTCAAAGGATATGAGCATGCAGTTTTCCAAAGGAAAAAAAAATCAAGCTATCTAAAGATTTATGAAGAAAAATTGCTCTAAACCTCTAATTAGAAAGAGGCAAATTAAAGCAACTCTGAGGTTCTATCTCAATACCCATAAGATTAAATCAATTGCCAAAAAAGGGAAAATGGTAAATTCTGGAGAGTCTGTGGGAAAACATGCACATCAGTATATTGTTTGTGGAGCTGTGAACTGATCTAGCCACTCTGGAAAGCAATTTGAAACTACCCCCACCCCCTAAAAAATTATTAAACCACACGTGTCCATTAACCCAGAAATAACATTACTAGGTCTATAACCCAAAGAAGGCAATGAAGGAGGAAAAGACACACACACACACACATACACACACACACACTGACACACACAAAAACATTTTATGTTATGCTTTAGAATATGTATTGTATGTATGTACAATATTTGTATGTATGTATTCACACATGAGAGAAATGATTCTTTCTTATCTTAATAATCAGTTATTGAATTAAGACTAAGGTTTTTCCCCTTATTATATATACTATATGTATATATAATATATTATGTATTATTATATAATACTTCCTTATTCAGAAATCAGCTCCTGCAGGTTATTCAGGCAGCTTTTGAAGTACAGGGCTGATGGAAAACTCAAATCTGTTCCAAAGGTAAAATTTAGGCAAACTGATGAATTCCAGCCCCTTGTGTTTTACTCAGGGAGGTCTGGGAAAAAGTAGATTCTCCATTTTTTTCACCCTAGATTAACCTTGATGGGCTTATATGAATATGGATAAGTCTCTTTGACCAAGACTGAGTGATTGAGTCATATCCCTCAGACGACCCTCATTAGAATAAGCCCACCTCTCATAATATTCATTCTTTTATTATTTGTTAACAAAAAAGTTGATTACCACCCTCTAGAACACTCACTCTTTCAAGGGCATTTAAGCATTAAGTGGGTTCCATGAAAGATCTTCAACATTTGAGAGTGCCACTGACCTCTTTTATTAATTATTGATAGCATGATTAATAAAATGATTAATTACCCAGAAGCTATGTTTCTTGAGCTTTTTATACGTTACAAGCAAAAATATTTATGGCAGTTCTTTTTCTGGTGACAAAGAAGTAGAATCTGAACAAGTTCTCATTTATGAATTTGGTATCACACCATTGTATAAGGAACAATAAAAGGGATAGTTTCAGAGAAACTTGTAAAAACTTGTATGAACTGTTACAAAGTAAAGTGAGCATTTTATTACGGAACAATTTTTACAATAACAATGGTATTGTAAAAAAAAAGTTTGAAAGACAACTTTATCAATGCAATATGCAAAAAATCATTATAAAGGATTCATGATGAAACATGCTATCCACCTCTGAAAAGGGATATGCTAGATTCAGAGTACGGATTGAAATACTTATTTAGGAGGCATGTCCAAGGTGGGAATTTTATTTGCTTACATATGTGCATGAACATACATGCATATGCATACATATATATGCACACACACATATATGTGTGTGTGTGTGTGTGTGTGTGTGTGTGTGTGTGTGTGTGTGTGTGTGTGTGTGTACCCATTCACATACAAAAAGGAGTTTTGTCTTTCTTTTTCTTTTTTTTTCTCATTGGGGATGGATGGGAAGGAGAGAAGGCTTGGTATTGTTAATTGAAAAAAATTGAATTTGATTTTTTTTAAAGGAGTGATTTATAATAAGACTAGAAAGGCAGGTGGGAGCTAAGTTTAGAAGGCCTTTAAACGTCCACCAGCTTCATCCATATTTGATCCTAAATAAAATTTTATTGTTGTTCATTTGTGTCAAACTCTTTGCAACCACATTCGTGGTTTGTTTTCCTGGCAAAGACACTGGAGGGGTTTGCCATTTCCTTCTCCAACTCATTTTTGCAGATGAGGAAACTGAGGCAAACAGGTTTTGCCTAGAGTCACACAGCTAATTGGTGTCTGAAGCCAGATTTGAATTCAGGAAGATGACTCTTCTTGACTTCATCCCCAGCATTCAATCTACTGTGCCACCTAGCTGCCCCCTAACCACAGACAAAATAGGAAGCCACTAAAGTTTGCTGAGCAAGAAAGTGACTATATCAGACCTGTGTTTCAGAAATATTGCTTTGGCAGCTATGAGAAGGAAAGTTGTAGAAGGGAGAGATTTAAGGTAGGGAGGTAATTTAATAAGCTACTATAATAGTCCAGAAGAGAAGTGAAGAAGCCCTGAACTAGGGTGGTGGCCATGTGAATGGTGAGGAGACAGATATGAGAAATGTTATAGAAATATAACCAATAAATTATGAATAATTGGATTTTGGGGGTGAGGGACACTGAGGAGTCAAGTGGAATTTTAATGTTGAGAATGTTGTATGATCAGAAGGATAGTGGTGCCCTTGACAGAAAAAGGGAAGATAGGAAAAATAATTGATTTGGTTGCTAGCAAGGAGAGAGAGAGAAAAGGAAAATCCAATGGATGAAAAATACCTATTGTTTGTTTCATGTGCAGGGCATCTTGTGGATATACCTCATAGTCTGTCCCTTGGGATGAAGTCAAGAATTTAGTTTGATTCAGTCTAGACCTTGAGGACCCATAAGACCATGATGACTTACAAGAGTGTGGGAAATGGACTTTTAAAAACACAAGAGATGTTAAGCCTCAGGAATATATAGAGGTACTTAAAAGCTTGCACCAAGGGCTTCATATCTTTCAGAATCTTGAGTGATTTCATCAGATAGTCTAAATATCAGAGGGCTAAAATATGATATTTTGGTCTTAGTAACTCTCACAAAATCCACATTGTGACAGGCTTGTGTATGGGCATTCCTACAGGCTCCCAAATTGCTTTAGGACAGCACTGGGAGTTAAATGGTGTGTGTATCAAGGTGAAGGACATTTTTGGTTGCCATAGGGAATGCCACTAAGTCTGGTCTCATTTGATATTTTTATTTATAACCTGGGAAAATGTTAATTAACTTGAAAATATTATGAAACAGAGAGTGGTTTGAAGAAACTAAAAAAGACTTCAAAAATTAAAAAGAAAAAATAAAAATTCAGTATAAAAACATGAATTAATATATCTAAATAAAAACAGAGCACTGTCTCTGTTAATATCTTACTCTCTCTTTACATAATATCTTCTAAAAGGTCCAAATTTTTAGAAAGTCAGAATTTGGAGGCTAAGGGCTATCTCTATTTGCAGACCATTTATAATTACCTGCCAAAATGTACTCAGAAGGTGCTAAATAAATGATTATGGAAATTTACAAATACCTTAATACTGAAAAATATAAATCAAGGCAATGCATTTTTTTTTATTATTTTTATTTATAAGGCAGAGAGATCAGGGTAAACTAGAAGTATGCTGTGTAGAAATTCCCAGTTTAGCAGCCATTGCTTCTATAGTAGAAATAGAAAAAAGATCCAAGTTTTATTTCTAAATAAAACTTTTGGGGTCTTATAGACAAGAACATTCATGAAAAAATATTTTCCTGATTAATTATTTTGTGGGTAATGTACATTATGCTTGTGTATCTTAAAAAATGCAATATTCCTGAAAATACTTCCATTACATAGATATCCTCACTATTTCTAAATTTCTTTACCAATAGCATATTGTTAATAATTGTATCTTTATCACATCTTATAAAGGAGCATACTTTCTGTTATCTATGAGTTTCAATAAAAAACTAAAGAAATCAAAAAAGGTTTAATGTCAGTAAGTAAATAAACTAATATTAAGCACTTGCTGTGGGCCAGGATCTGTGCTAGGGAAACAAAGAGGCAAAAAATCCCTGCCCTTAAGGAGCTCATAATCTGATATGGGAGACAACAAATGAATATTTACAAACAAGCTGTATAAAGGATAAATAGGAAATAATTAAAGGAGGAAAAGCACTAAGTTGGGAAAGGTTTCTTGTTGAAGATGATATTTTAGCTGCAGTAGATGGGGATAAGGAGGGAGAGCATTCCAGGGCTAGGGTACCACCAAAGAACATGCCTGGGGCTGAGAGATGGAGTGTCTTGTTCGTGAAATAGCAAGGAGGCTAATGCTACTTCGTGGAAGAGTACAGGTCAAGGTGTAAGGTAGAAGACTGGAAAGGTAGGAAGGTGTTGGGTTATGAATGGCATTGAATACCAAGTACATTTTGTATTTGATTCTGAAGGCAATAGGGAGGCGCTGGGGTTTATTGAATAGGGGAGTGACATGGTTAGACTTGGACTTTAGGAAAATCAGTTTAGTGGCTGAGTGGAGGATGGATTGGAATGAAAAAAGATTTGAGGCAGGCAGAACCATAATCAGGTTATTGGAACAATGCAGACATGAGGTGATGAGGGCATGCACTAGAGTGGTGATAATGTAAGAGTAGAGAAATGGGCATATTTGATAAATGTTGCAAAGGTGAAATAAAGAGGTCTTGGCAACAGATTGCATACAGGGAAGGGAGAATGAGGTGAGAGATGGTCAGGAGTCAAGGATAACACCTAAGTTACCAGCCTGAGAGAATGGAAACATGGTGCTGCCCTCTATGGTAGAAGGGAAATTGTGGAAGATGGATTTTAGGGGGAAAGATAATAAGTTCCATTTTGTACATGTTGAGTTTAAGATATCTACTAGACATCCAGTTGGAGATGTCTGTAGTTAGAAATGTAAAACTAGAGGTCAGTGGGGAGATTGGGGAAGGATAGGTAGATATGTGGATTATTAACATAGAGATGGTAATTAAATCCATGGGAGCTGATGAGATCATTAAGTAAAATAGTATAGAGGGAGAAGAGAAAAGGACCTGCACCTACAGTTAAAGGGCATGATCTGGATGAGGATCCAGCAGTACATCTTTCAATGTACTTGAGCCTTGAATATCTATGGAAAATGACTACCATTCACTAAATGTGGAAGAGCTGATTTATTTCCCACAATTGTTAGCACAGCCTTCACAAGTCTCTTCCGTATTCCACACCTTAGAACTAAATGCTAGAAATTCCTCTCCAAAGTTTACTTTCATGTGTATTATCATTTCCAGATTGGGGATGAATACAATAATAAATTCCTTAAAGTGGTTGCACATACGCAAATTTGAGATTATATTTATATGTAAAATATGGTAATTAGTTGCAATCCAATGGAAATATGTGATGCAAATTCAAACACTGTGACCATTTCAGAAGATTCAGTGTTTGAACTAATTGGAAACTAACTGTGTTTTGAAGCTTGCTTGTCTATCAACTTTTCTAACATTGGAATATTATTTGTGAGGTGATTAGCTATAGCAATTTATGCTTTCAAATTCACTTAAAGCCACCCCCCCATCCTATTTAATTCCTATTGTGCTGTCATCAAAAAGTCCAACTATTGTCAGCATGAACTGACTTCATTAGGGACACATTGACATTTTAATTCTGTTTACCAGATATTCAGAAGGGCTTCTTGAATCTCAGACACTTAACCATCTGTAGTATTTGATGGCAGATTTGAGAGAGAACGAATGTTGCATTAGTTCCCAGCATGGAAGGCCTTTCAGAGATTGTCTAGGATATGGAGTTAGGAGAAAGAAAACGAATAGATTCTTAGCTGCTTCCATATCAGATTTTGTGGGTGCAGTGTTATGTTACAAAACTTGGAGTTTGAGAGCATCAGAGATATTGATATTCAATTATAAAGATAAAATTATGTCCAAGGTAAAATAAGTAGTTTGGGGGTTATTGTCCAATTTAGATTATGTCTATATATATACTTTGTTCCATTAATTTAAATAATTAAGAACAGATTACAGTTTGAAAATATATATATATTTTTACCTTCTTCAAGGAAAGAATGCCTTCTCTTGTCTCTTTGTCAGTTGATATGGAGAACACTCCAATGCCATCACCATTGATGATTGTGTATTTCATGTCAGCATTTGTTCCAGTATCAGCGTCATTTGCCTTGATTTTTCCTACAGCTGAACCAACTTGAGCTGATTCAGGGACATATAGCTGATAGTGTTCTGGGGAGAGGAAATCAATATCAGTATTAAAAAAAAACCCTATAATGGTAGATCAGTAATATTTTACAAATAATGTAAAATAATTGGTATGATTATCACATTTTAATACCTGAATGTTTTCATATCCCATAACCAAGTATGCTAAAACTGTATATATAAAACTGTATAAGCCTGATTTCCAGATTTAGAATATGTTATATTCATAATTGATACAAAATAATAAACTTTCATTGCCTTCATCTTATAGGCAAAAATAGCTTTAAGTTTTTGTTGATGTTATAATTGAATGACAAAGAGTCTTATGGACAAAATCTGTTTCAGTATTTGTCAGGAGCCCCACAAATGGTGGAGGACATTAAACAAGTTATTCTTGTCTTCTGTCCTCTCTTCACATGGACCTGGTCTTTCTAGACCAAAGGTAAACCAGTCAAAAGATAAATTCAGTCTACTTTTGGTTTTACAACGTATATATCATTCATGAAATATGGTTGAACAAAAAGGAAATGGTATAGAGCCATGGCTTTTACAGGAAAGATACATAATGAAAGAAATGCAGATTAAAATAGATTAAAGTAGATAAATATAGTTACCAATAAAATTATATATAAATTCATTCAACAAATATATCCTAGATATATATTATTTGCAGAGAATTTGCATTTATGGCAATGATGTTATTAAATTATGTTGTCAGGATAAAAGGAAATAATAGGATAAAGTTTTACAAAAAAATAATTAACATTATCATAGGTTCTATAGAGATATAAGGAGGCACATACCAGGTTGAATATATCATGAGTTGTAAGGATTAAATGACTGTGGTGAACTGTGACCAAACTAAGTTGTTACATTGAGGAAGAAGTATACTCTAAACATGAAGTGCAAGCTCTGCAAAGTCTTGGAGATGGAATGCTAAATTCAAGGAATCATAAATAGTCTACCTTGGCTAAAATGTAGAGCATGTAAAATGGAATAATGTCTAGCGAGCCCAGAATGAAGGCTGGACCCAAACAGTAAAGGGCTTTCAGTAAATGAGTTTGTATTCATTCATGAGTGTGGTGACCTGAAAAAAATCTTGCTAATTAATATCAGCTTTTTGTTTCAGAACCTAAATTAGAGTTTTTTTTTTCAGATGGGGCAAAAATATTTGAGAAGGAATGGGGAAAAGAGGAAGGTGATGTCAGAAACTAATTTGAAACTTGAGTGCAGATTATTTTGGTGAAGGGGATGGATCACCCTGCAGAAAGTCTAGCCAGTCTTCCCACAAGAATCAAAGAAATGAGGCTATGTGAGAAGGATATCACTGGAACCAAATAATGTAGCAAGGTTGTGCCTCATAATGTAGGCATAGAGAAGAGTAAGGTACAAGGTATGGAGGTGCTGATTTCTAGGCAAATAGTGGGGAGAAATGGATTTTCACCTCTAGGAAAGAAGCATGGGCTCTGAAGATATTGTTTTCCTGGAGTAAAACTATGATTACTCTCATCTGGTTGTATGTCTGCTTTATTTTTTTCTCTTGAAAGTTCATTATTGGATAGAATTGGATTAGAGCAGTTCATTATTGGATGAGAAATTTAGTATTGGATGAAAATTAAATCAGAAGCTTTTTAAAATTTCAGTCCAGCATGCTTTATCAGGAAAGATCTTTATAGTTCAAGGGCACTATTTTAAATTAATACCATATGTACAAGTTCCAAGGGAACTACCAAACTGGATTTCTTTTTTTAATTGCTTAACCACTCAACCTAATTTTTTCTCATTTGTTTTCTCATCTCCCATGACCATTTCAATTACAAAATTCTATATAATTCTACAGATTCTGATTTGGGGGTATTGTGTATTGGATTGTTATGCTAAATTTTATTTTTCTGTAAAACTACAGGTTTTTTGAATGTGAGAAAGTTTGTATATATCAGTGTGCATGTGTGTGCACCTATGCATGACTTTTATATTTAATTAGGTTTCAATCTATGAATTTGAGTGTATTTAAGGTTTCTGCATTAAACATGACATTTTTTTAAAAAAAAGTGACAAGTAAAAACAGGTTTTCTACATAGAAGCATTTTTTTTAATACACTCTGGGATGTGGTATTGGAGCAGAAGGATCAAGACCTATAGTTTTGTCAGTGCAGGAAATTCCTCCAGAAGAAACCCCTCCAAATGCTCTGTGTGAGTGGTGCCAAACTCAGATAGAAATAGGAGTCACTAAACTGTATATAAAGATCCTTGCTGGTGCATATTGACTTAGAAAACGGCATTATGTTTTATTATATTTTTATTTGCTTGGTTAAATATTTACCAATTACATTTTAGTCTGATTGAGGCTACTTGGTAGTGTTTCATACTACCTTTGATGTGTATGCTCTGACCAATGAATGTTTGTGACTTGCCCAGCATCTCAGTTAGCATGTGTTCAGAATCAATACTTGAATCTGAGTTTTTCTAGCTCTAAAGCACACTCTCTATATACTACCTAAACTGGAAAGTTTAAACATGGGCCAATATGTTTAATTTTTTTTTCAAATCATAAAAGTAATAATGGTTGGATTGATTCAGTATGGTGAAACAACCATGAATTTTTCTTGAAAACTAATCTTGTGTATATTGCACCTATTTTAATGAAAACTAACTATGAAATAAAATAGAAATATAACTGAAAAAATAAATGTCACTTTGAAAAAAGCATCTGAATTTTTTAAAGAAAAGGTTATGAGCACCTATTTTGAGTTAAAAGGTAGAGAGAAAAAGAAGAGAAAAAAGGAAGACGAGGGGAGGGAAGGAGGAAAATAAATAATCACACATCTAGGAAGAGAGGATATGAAGAATGTATAGTGAAAAAACACCACAAAGCTGAAAATTTAGAGGAAATACCCAGCAAGATGAATACTCTACCTAAAGAATCTTAGACACTGAGAGAACAGAAGAGATGGATGAAAACAGATAGTAACATGACAATGATCAATGAACACAACAAACTTCATGGGATCCCAAAGAAAAACATCACTGAGAACATCAGCAACTGAGTTAGTGCAAAGCCAAAAAATTTCCAGGGAAATAAACAGTGAAAGATATGGGGACATTTTCTGAGTAATTTCCCTGAGACTAAAAGAGTTACACAGACAGTTTTTAAATGGTTAACATCAATGTAGGTGGTATTGCTTTAGAGGTAAAGCAAACTTTAATGATTTAATTCAATTCCCTCATTTCCTAAATGAGGAAACTGAGGCTGTGAAATGCTCAATAGGGCACAGATTATAACAATATATACTGTAGTTTCTTGGTATACATTTATATCTGAACTCGCGTGATGTATAACGATTCATGTACATTAATGATAAAAGTAAGATTGATGGGGCAGGGTCTAGATCTGTAACTCCATTGAATAACTGACTTGCTCATGGTCACACATGGTCAGATACAGGACTTGTATCCAGATTGCCCTAGCTCCAAGGCACATCTCTGTCTTCCTGTCAGGCAGTTAGGGATGAATAGCATTTATTTAGCATTTTATTATTAACAAACTGCTTAACGTGATATTTCTGTTGATCCTCACAAACTCCTTTGGAGTTAGGCATTTTACCTAATTTGTAGTTGAAATGATATATTATATCATTCTTTATTATTATGTGATTCTTTCTATGAAAGGTAATTAAACTAATACAAAGATATAAGATTTTCAGTTCATTCAATTCATTTCAATTTAACAACATTATTAAACGTTTTTGTTACTGTTCATTCGTTTCAGTCATATCTGACTCTTCATGACCCCATTTGAGATTTTTCTTGGCAGAGATACTGGAGTGATTTGCCATTTACTTTTCCAGCTTATTTTAGAGATGAGGAAACTGAGGCAAACAGAGGTTAGTGATTTGCCCAGGGTCACACAGCTAGTAAGTATATGTGGTAGGATTTAGAATCAGGTCTTCATGACTCCAGGCCAGGTGCTCTATCCACTATGCCTCCCAGCTGTACAACATATTAAATAGCTACTGTGTAAAAGACGACTATACTTGTCACTGGGAAGGCAAAGACAAAAATAAGATGGTTTTGCAAGGGAAATATGATACTTTACAAAGAAACCTGAAAATGCCAATCATGAAAAATAAAAGCAATGAATTTGTGCAAATGGAGAATTATCTAAACATTAAACAATTATGCAGATGATAGCTTCCTTATCTTATGATAAGAATATGAACACTTTCTTTTAACTTTCAGTTTAGAATAAATTATATTATCCACAGAGGTTATATAACAACTTCAGAGAAATATTGAAAGGTAAGATTCTAGAGAAATCTTTAGGTCTTTATGATTTATGTTTAATATTTCCTTATTATTGAAAATATTTCATTTTCTAGGCAGTCTATCAGTTACAGGAAAAAAAAAAGTTCTGTGTATTGGTAAACTCTGTTGTCCACACACAATAAAAGATACAATGATTTAAGATCACTGAATTTGTTTTACACATAATGATACATCAATATTATTTTAATGCACAACTAATTAATTTCCTGGGAAAGAACTTAATCTTTGATAATTTCACAATGCAATCTAATCAGCATTTTTAACTTTGCTAAAAAATTCCTTAGAGAACTTTGTTTTGAGGTCAAGAAAGGGCCAAGGATAAAGAAATATAATATTACCAATGAAAATACAAAGAAAACAAGGAAAGTCAAATATGGCTTCCCATCTGTCTTCTATCTCCTTACATATTATCCAGATATCATAGCAACCTAGCTAGTTAAGTAAACCAATTAACTGAATATGATTTTTCCCTCAAAGGAGCAACATTTCATAGCTTTATTCTAGGTTTTGTATATAGTTTGTCCCTTATTTGAAAAGATGACTCTAATGGCAATGTTGCATTGCAAATGTAGAAGGAAATATTTATATATTTGAAATGTATTCAGTTCAATAAACATTAAATGACTACTATAGATATTATGAAAAAAGCACTACGTTCAGGGCAGCTAGGTGGCGCAGTGGATAGAGCACCAGCCCTGAAGTCAGGAGGACCTGAGTTCAAATTTGACCTCAGACATATAATATTTCCTAGCTGTGTGACTTTGGGCAAGTCACTTAACCCCATTGCCTCACAAAAACAAAAAAAAAAGGTCAAAAAGCACTATGTTTGTCACTGAAGATACAAAGACAAAAATGAAATAGCTCCCATCCCAACCATTATCAGAGATCAAATTCACTCCCCCCAAAACAAAACAAAACAAAACAAAACAAAACCCTATCATGACAGTATTGTTAAGCACCATTTTCAGCATGTCAGTCCTCTACTCAAGAACTTAGAATGACTCTCTTTTGTCTATAATTAAAGAGGTCATAGGGCTGCTAGGTGGCCTGGAGTCAGGAAGACCTGATTTCAAATTTAGCCTCAAATACTCACTAACTTGATCCCAGGCAAGTCACTTAAGCCAGTGTACCTCAGTTTTCTCATCTTTAAAATGAACTGGAGAAGGAAATGGTAAACCAGTCTACTATCTTCACCAAGAAAACTCCAAATGGAGTCACAGAAAGTGGACAAGACTGAAATGGTTGAACAACAATATCAAGATAACTCCGTACTTATGATCCATATCCATCCTTTGATTTTATTCTTCAGTCATTCCATTCTTCTTCAGTCATTGATGATGCTGGGGACCACAGCATGCCAAAACTGTTAATGGGGTTTTCTGGCAAAGATAGTGGACTGGTTTACCATTTCTTTCTCCAATAGATTAAGGCAAGCTTTCTCTAGTAGATTAAGTGTCTTGACTAAGGTCACACGGCAAGTAAATGTCTGAGTTTGGATTTGAATTCAGGTATTCCTGACACCAGGCACAGAGCCCTATTCACTGAGCCATGTAGCTGCCCTCGTCATTTAACACTACTAAGCATTTTTATCTCAATAGATGACTTGTTAGATTTTATTTCTTTGCAACAGCTCCCATACATTCACCTTAAGCTATAAATGATTACAATCCGATTTTTTGAAGGATAGCTTTCTTCAGGGTTGCAAGAAGAGAAAAGATAGCTTTATAGCCCATTCTAACTCTGGGTCAAGGAAAGGGGACTAAATGCCTGCCTCAATGGACAATGATCCAGGGACTAACTATAATATTCTCCTAGGAGAAGTCAAGATGATAGAGAAGAGGCAGCAACTCACCTGAACTCTCCCAACATTTCCCTACACATAACTTTAAAATAATACCTCAAGCTGAATTCTTCAATGGGACATTTTTCTAGCCTAAGACAACTCAGGAGACTGGTAAGGAAGTCTGTGACACCAGCCTGGGGACCAGCCCAGGGCACACTCAGAGGCAATACCAGCAGTGGGCCTTGGAGGTTGTGGTGACAGTGGCAACAGAAGCTTTGGGAGCCCCCAGTCCAGAAAGGGTAGGAGGGGTTGTACAAACACCAACACCAGGACTCCCCACATGACTTAGCATAGCCAGAGGAAGCAGCAGACTCCAGCTCTGAGAACCAGCAAAGCCCAAGGCAAGCAGGCATCCTCCAATAGCCAGACCTCCATGTACTTCAGTGTAGCCCCACTCAAGAAAATGCATAAACACCCCACTGGGGCTCAGCACACACCAGACACCACCCCTAGGACCCAGTTCAGCACCAGGTAAGCTGCCAGAACTTAGCAGCTTCCAGTAGTGCCAGCCACCCCCCACCCAACACCTTTAGCACATCACCATTCAAGAGAGTCCCCTCAAGGCCTCAGGACAATATCAGTGCAGCACCAGGTAAATAGCTAGGACTTGCAGTCACTGGCACAAGAATCCTGAGACAGTGAGTGCCACTTCCGCCCCAAGTTCAAAGCTCAAATTTAAAAGAAAGAAAATAGACACTCTCCCCCCAAAAAAAGATGAGTAAAAAAACGACAATAACAACAAAAAAGAATCTGACCACAGAAAGCTATTATGGTGACACAGAAGACCAAGACACAAAGAAGAGGACAACAACGTCAAAATACCTATGGACAAAACCCCAAAGAAAAACAGGAAGGAAAAAGGACAAATGTTGGAGAGGATGGAGGGAAATTGGGACACCAATTCACTGTTGGTAGAGTTGTGAACTAATCTAACTATTCTGTAGAGCTATTTGGAACTCTGCCCAAAGGGCAACCAAACTGTACATACTCTTTGATACCACAATACTACTACTAAGTCTGTATCCCAATGAGATCCTAAAAAAGAGGAAAGGACCCACATGGGCAAACATATAGCATCCCTTTTTGTGGTGGCAAAATATTGAAATTGAGGAGATACCCATCAGTTGGGGAACAAGCTATTTTATATGAATATAATGAATAATATTCTGCAATAAGAAATCATGAACAGGTAGATTTCAGAAAAACCTAGAAAGACTTGTACAAAGTGATGCAAAGTGAAATGAGCAGAACCAGGAAAACATCACACACGGTATCAGCAACATTGTGTGCTGATTAACTATGAAAGACTCGGCTCTTTTCAGCAACACAATGATCCAAGACAAATACAAAGGACTGCTAAAGGAAAATGCTATCCATATCCAGATAAAGAACTGATGGACTCTGAATGCAGATCAAGGCATATTTTTTCCACTTTATTCTTCCCCTTTTTTCCCTTTTGATTTGCTTCTTCTTTCACAATTATGACTAATATTGAAATATATTTACAATGTAGCACATTTATAAGCTATATCAAACTGCTTACCATTTTAGGAAGAGGGGAAGGGGGCGAGGGAGAAAAATTTTGAACTCAAAATCTAGTAAAAATGAATGCTAAAAAAAATTGACATGTAGCTGAGTAAAAAAAAAAAAACAGAAAAAAACCCAAACCAAAATACTATTTTTTAAAAAGAGAGATTATAGGGTACGCTTTGACAGCTTTGAGTTTAGGAGCTGTTTGGCAACCATATTGCCCACATACAGTTCTGGGTCACAGTTCTAGGGAACAATTCCAAGATGTAAAGGAGTCTGTGTGGTCATTCACATAGGAACCAGGGCCCTGGCTGCAGTTCTAATGCAGAGAGATATACAAGTACTTGCAGCTGGAGGAGAGGAAAGGATCTGACCACAAGTTCAGGGCCAAGAGAAGAGCTAGAACTTGCAGCTGGGGAACAGAAGCCTTCTTGAGTAAAGAACAAGCACAGATCATAAAAGCAGTAACAGATTGTAAAAGTGGTATACTTTGGAAGAACCAAAAATTTGATCACCAGAAATAGCTCTGAAAAACTGTAGCACCTAAAAAGGCTTTGTGCCACTAGGTGAGCAGAGCCCAACTTTAACATACAGTTCAAAGTCAAGAAATAGAGTGGAAAATGTGCAAAAAACAAAACAAAACTATGATAGCAGGGAAGAGCAAGATACAGAGAAAGAAGATAACAACATGAAAATAGCTACCAGCAAAGCCTTAAAGAACAATGTTAATTGGACCCAAGTCCAACAAGTAGTCTCAGAAGAGTTAAAGAAAGATAAGAGTGGAAAAGGAAAAATTGGGGGAAAAAAGAGAGTGGTGCAAGAAAATTATGAAAAGGTGGGGAAGAGCCAAGATGGAGGAGTAAAAGCAGTGACTTGCTTGAGCTCTCCCTCAAACCCTCCAAATACCTATAAAAAAAATGACTCTAAACAAATTATAAAGCAGCAGAACCCACAAAAAGACACAGTGAAGCAAATTTCTAGCCCAAGACAGCCTGGGTGGTTCATTGGAAAGGTATATCACACCGGGTGATAAGAGGAGCGCAGTTTGGCATGGGCGCACAAGCCTCAGCAAACCTAGAGCAGGCCCCTTAGGACTGAATTGCAGGCAGCTGTGGTAGTTTCCAGACCTCTCAACCCAGGAATGCCAAAGACAACTTAGAAGGTCAGTGGGAAAAGTCTGTTTCTGCGGTGCTGAGAGAGAAGTACGGTGGGGTTCCACTGACCCCGGGGCAGTGGCTGCCTCCTGAACTTCTGGCCCACAGACTGAGGGAGAATCAAGTGGCTGATTAGAGGGGGATTGCAGGGATCTCTCTGCTGATACAGCATTCTCTTGCTTTGCCTGTGCTTGGATCTGGGTCACAGTTCTGGGTGATGGTCGGGGGGTGAGGAGTAGCGCTGGCATGGTGGAGCTTGTAGTGGTCATGGAGAGAAAACCCTCCTCACAGTTCCAAGGCAGAAAAGAGTGCTTTTGGTCACTCATAGACCAGAGCACAGGCCAGGAAAGGAGTAAACACCTCACCCCTTATCATACTGCCCTTGGAAAAACTGAAAATTTACAGGTCCCTACAAGTATCTCTGAAGAGCTCAAAAAATGATTCTGAGAAGCAAGTAAGAGAAGTAGAGGAAAAACTGAGAGTGATGCCAAAGGAGACCCAAAAAAATACTGAAGAAAATAACAGCTTAAAAAATAGCCTAACCCAAATGGCAAAAGAGGTCCAAAAAGCCAATGAGGAGAAGAGTGCCCTAAAAAGCAAAATTGGCCAAATGGAAAAGAAAGTACAAAAGCTTACTGTAGAAAATACTTCCTTAAAAATTAGAGTGGAGAAACTGGGAGCTAGTGACAATTTGAGAAATCAAGGCACTGCAACACTAATCTGAAAGAATGAAAAAATAGAAGAGAATGTGAAATATCTCATTGGAAAAACAACTGACCTGGAAAATAGATCCAGGAGAGAGAATTTAAAAATTATTGGACAATCTGAAAGCCATGATCAAAAAAAAAAAAAAAAAGAAGAGCCTACACATCATCTTTCAAGAAATTATCAAGGAAAACTGCGCTGATATTTTAGAACCAGAGGGCAAAATAGAAATTGAAAGAATCCACAGATCACCTCTTGAAAGAGATCCCCAAAGGAAAACTCCTAGGAATATTGTAGCCAAATTCCAGAATTCCCTGGTCAAGGAGAAAATATTGCAAGCAGCCAGAAAGAAACAATTCAAGTATTGTGGAAACACAATTAGGATAACACAAGATTTAGCACCTTCTACATTAAGGGTCCGGAGGGCATGGAGTATGATATTCCAGAGGTCAAAGGAGATAGGACTACAACCAAGAATCACCTACCCAGCAAAACTTAGTCAGAGAAAAAAAATGGTCATTCAATGAAATAAGGGACTTTCAAGAATTCCTGAAGAAAAGACTAGAGCTGAATAGAAAATCTGACTTTCAGATACAAGACTCAAGTGAAACATGGAAGAGGTAAACAGGAAAGAGGAATCATAAGAGATTTATTAAGATTGAACTGTTCACATTCCTGCAGGGAAAGATGATATTTGTAACTCAAGAGTCCTTTGTCAGTATTAGGGTAGTGGGAAGGAAAAAAAAATTATATGTATGTGTAGATAGATAGGGGGCACAAGGTGAATTGAAGATGAAGGACTGATATCTGGAAAATAAAATTAAGGGGTGAGAGAGGATTATACTGGGAGAAGGAGAAAGGGAGAAGTAGAATGGGGTAAATTATCTCACATTAACAAGACAAGAAAAGGCTTTTACAGTGGAAGGGAAATGGGGATAGGTAAGAGGGAATGAGTGAATCTTGTTCTCATAGGATTTGGCTTAAGGAGGGAATAACATACACAATAGGGTATGGAAATCTATCTTACCCTACAGGAAAACAAGGGGGAAAGGGGACAAGAGAGCAGGGGCTTGATAGAGGGGAGGGCAGATTGGGGGAGGGGATAATCAAAAGCAAACACTTCTGAGAAGGGACAGGGTTAAAAGAGAGAATAGAATAAATGTGGGGTGAAAGAGGCATAAAAATTCACTGAGGAAAAGAACTACTGAAAAACAGATTGGCCAAATTTAAAAAGAGGTACAAAATCTCACTGAAGAAAATAATTCCATGAAAATTAGAATTGGCCAAGTGGAATCTAATGAAATTGTGAGACATCAAGAAAACAATAAACTAAAGTAAATAAATAAATAAAATAGAAGAAAATGTGAAATATTTCATTGGAAAAACAACTTACCTGAAAATTAGATCAAAGAGAGATACTTAAAGAATTATCTGAATATCTGAAATCCATAATTAAATAAATAGCGTAGACATCGTATTTCAAGAAGTTATAAAATAAAACTGCTTTAGTATAAAGGGTAAAACAGAAACTAAAAGAATCCACAAATGAAGTCCTGAAAGAGATCTCAAAATAAAAACACCCAAGAATATTATAGCCAAATTCCATACCTCCCATGTCAAAGAGAAATTAAGCAGCAAGAAAGAAACAATTCAAATATTGTGGAACCACAGTCAGAATCACACAAGATTTAGCAGCTTCCATGTAAAGGAATGGAGAGCTTAGAATATGATATTCCAGAAGGTAAAGGAGCTACGATTGCAATCAAGAATTATCTACCCAGCAAAACTGAGTATAATCCTTTAAGGGGAAAAATGGATATTAACTAAAAAAAGACTTTCAAGCTGATTAGAGCTGAATAGAAAATATGACATTTAAACACAAGACTCAAGAAAAGCATAAAAAGGTAAATATGACATGGAAATCATAAAGAACACATTAAGATTAAATTGCTTATATCCCTATATGGGAAGAGGTTATATGTAATTTCCAAGAACTTTATCATTATATGGCAGTTAGAAGGAATCTACATAGTCAGGGAATGGGTGTAAGTTTTGGGGATGAGATTATGTTGGGGTGATCTCCAACAAACAAACAAAAGAATGAATGAATGAATGAATAAGGAAAAGTAGAATGGGATAAAATGAAGAGTTAAGAAAGTGGGATGCACTGGGAGAAGGGGGATGGGAGAGGTAGAACAGGGAAAATCATATCACATAAAAGAGGTGCTCCAAGAAGAGATTTTACAGTGAAGAACAAAGTGGGAGGAGTAGGTAACACTTGAACCTAATTCTTATTGGTACTGGTTCAAAAAAAGAAACCCAAAACCCTCAGTTAGATATAGAAATCTATCTTACCTAATGGAAAAATAGAAGGTGAAGGAGATATGAAAAACAGGTGGGGGTGATAAAAGGGAAGGCAGCTTGAGGGAAGCAATTGTCAGAAGCAAAACAGACTTTTGAGGAAGAAAAGGGTAAAAAAAGATAAAGATAAACAAAAGAACATATTTGAGGGGAATACACAGTAATCATAACTGTGAGTGTGAAAGGGATGAACTCACTCATAAAATGGAAGGGGAAACCAGACTCCTACAATATATTGTTTACAAGATACGCACTTAAAAAAGATAGAAACACACAGTTAAAATAAGGAGCTGGAGTAGAATTGATTATGCTTCAATTGAAGTAAAAAACAAAAAGGTAGGGGTAGCAATCATGATTTCAGATAAAGCAAAAGCAAAGACAAAGCTAATTTTAAAAAAAAGATAATCAGGGAAACTACATTTTGCTTAAGGTACCACAGAGGATACACAGACACAGACACACACAACACAGGTGTGTGTGTATGTAAAGTTTCTCTGATAATGGCCTCATTTCTCAAACATATGGGGAACTGAGTCAAATATATGAAAATAAGAGCCATTCTCAAATTGATAAGTGGTCAAAGGATGTGAACAAGTTTTCAGAAGAAGAAATCAAAGCTATCTGTACTCATACAAAAAAAAAACTTGCTCTAAATCACTATTGATTAGAGAAATGAAAGTTGTTGCTTGTTGTTCATTTTAGAAGAGGATCAATGGCATCACTGGTGATATCTTAACTTACATATGAATTCAATTTGTTAGGTACAGTTGTCCAAAGCTGTCAGCCTCTTTCTCTGTTTTAGAATCATCGAGGTCCAGGAGCAGGACAAAAGTAAAAATGAGTGGAGATGGGCCAGGATGCAGTGGATGATCTCAGTGTTTTTGATGTCTGACCAATCTTTAAGCATTCCACAATGCTTGTTTCTGCTGTGTTCATGGCCATTGCAACAAATTGTTCTCATCCACCCCATTCCACCAGGGAAAATCTTTAAATGCTTGGGATAGATATCACCCTAACTCACTAATGGGTTTGAGGCCTTTTGGTTACCCTCAAGGTCTGTATCCAAAAGAGATCAAGAAAATTGAAAATGGCTTATATGTACAAAATATTTATAGCAGCTCTTTTTTTGGTGTCAAAAAACTGGAAATTGAGACAATGTCCATCAACTGCGGAACAGCTGAAGAAGCTGTGGTATATGATTGTGATGGAATACTATTGTGCTATAGGAAATGACAAAGAGAATAGTTTAAAAAAAACTCATAAAATTTATATGAATTGATTCAAAGTGAAGTAAGCAGAACCAGGCAATCATTGTACACAGTAATATCTATATGGTAAGGATGATCAATTGTGAAAGACTTAGCTACTCTGATCAACATGGTGATTCAAGATAATTCCAAAGGTCTCATGATGAAAAAATGTTGTCCACCTCCAGAGAGAGAGAGAGAGAGAACTGATGAACTCTAAATTCCAAATTAAGTAAAATTTTGTTTTATCCCATTTACTGATTCTCTGACAGAAGTAAAATGCCTTATAGAGCTTTTAAAGATGTGGATGAATTCCCCTTAGAAGTCAAATTCATTATTCAGAGATCATACAACCCATAAAGTAGCAAATTCAGGAAGAAGGAGGGCTTTGTGGTAAGATAATCTTGGAACAGAATCTGTTCAGACAAAAATGCAATAACTCACACCCTTTCAGATGATAGATGATCTTGCTTGAGAAACACAGAGATATGAAAATTTTTGCATTACCTCTGAAGCATCATAATTGTCAGATGGGGAAAGGTTCAGTGCCTAAGACCTTTTGTTGAGCAAGAGCAGCCAAACCTGCCAGTAAAATACGTAATATCTTTGGACAGGAGAAAGACAAGGTGGCCAAGGGCATTGTCAATTTATAGAATAAACACTTTCAAAATACTAGTAAGGAATGTTACATAGGAATGTGAACATTTCACAATATAGAAAAAAAAAGTAGATGATACAGAGAGCTTGCTATGAGATTTGACAATGTTCAATAGAACATTACCAGAGTCTGTTTTTTTTATAGTAAACTTAATTTTTTTTCCCAAATGAAGATCTACCTTATCTCTCTCTTCTATCTCTACCCCGACTGAAATAGCAAAAACTAAAATAAAATATCCTGAGTCCTAATGCTGTTTTCTTAGATATTTAATGTTGTTTTACTCCAGAATCTTAAGGAAACAGGCTGGGGATCTGAGAGTTTTCAGCATTCTCAAAGTGGTCTCATTCAGAGTAAAGTATGATCACTGGTCTAAGCTTTGGCAATTCCAAATCTGAGTCTGTGTTTGCACAGCACTCCTGTTGGCTTGCCTTCTAGATGGAGCCCACTATCAGAAAGCTGAAAAGCTCTTCATGTTCAAAGTGATCCAATTTCAGTTTCCATTTTGGCCCAGTATTCCTGCCCTATTTATTTACTTGTTGCAAACTTCAGACTTGGCTGAAGGATAGAACTGAGACCCTTTTCCATTACTGGGATCAGAACCAGATGGCTACTCTTTGCTTCTGAACTTTTTTTCTTTCTCAGTACAAAGCATAGGATCCTTGACCACTTTTTGCCATAGAACACCGTAGCTTTGCACAAGTTCCCTTCTCAGTCTGCCTGGATCAATTGTACAGAATTAGGTGGTGAATGACAGTACTGACAAGTTATACCTGTTTCTGCAGACTGTATAAGGTGGGGTCTCTCTGTATGTGTCTGGATCCTCCTCTTGCCCTGGTGCATGGCATCTCCCTATCCTGGAATGATCCACATGGCTTGCCATGGCCATACCTATGAACCACTAGGTTTCACAGAAATCTCTGTCTCCCTATTCCAACCTAGCTTAGAAAAATGATTTACTGTGATTTTTTTTTTCTTAGATTTCGCCTTGTACATTTTCTAGATCTTTGTGGAGGAATCATTTCAGAGGATCTAGACTTTACTTCTCCCTGCTACTCTGACATCTTGGCTCTTTCTCCTAAGTACTCATCACCAGGGTTTTTTTTTTTCAAATAAAATCCCAGTGGATATTATAAATAGATGTAAAATGATTCTGTATTGATGGTTACAGAAAATTAGGTGATGCTTCCCTAGAAGAATGCCAAGTGTGCTAAGTTAGCTATATATAGTAAACAGAGGTTTATGGGAGGCATTTTATATTACATGGCCACACTGTTAGAAAATTGCCTACTGAGCCATACTTGACAATGACATTATTTTCAGTTACCTTCCAACTTTTTAAAATGGTTGGGTATAATAACTTGCCATTCCTTCACTTGGCTTTAGCCAGTAAAAAACTAGGCTTTAACTAACCAGGCTGACAAGACTGAGAACACAGTTGTCTGTTGTGAACAGAACAAGAACCTATTGTTTCAAAATATGGCCAGTCTTTGGAAAGGGATACCTCTACTAGAGCCTAGAATACAAAAGTTACAGTATGAACTTTTGAAGGAAAGAAAGGTGTTAAGCAGAGCTGAAGGCTATGAAGAAGGAATATGAGTAAGAAGCATGAAGGCAGGTAATGAATGAATACAGCACTAGGTCTGGAATCAGGAAAATCTGAATTCAAATATGACCTCAGATACATTAGATGTGTGATTCTGGGAAAATCATTTAATTTGTTTGCCTCATTTTCCTCATTAGTGAAATTGAGATAGTTATGACATACACCCTGCGGGGTTATTGTGAGAATCAAATGAAATAATATTTTTGAAGTGCTTACCACAGAGTCTGGCACATAATAAATATTAAATAAATTTTAGTAATGATGATGATGATGGTGATGTAAGCTGCAAATCAAACCAAAATTAGTAATCAGGTTCTGAAGACACTGGAGACATGGTATAGTGAAAAGAGAACTGGTATTGGAATGGGAGAAATCAGGTTCCAATCTCCCTTCTGATACTTATTACCTGTGTGACTTCGGTTAGTAATTTAACTTCTTGGGACTCAGTTTCCTAATTTGTAATAATAATTATAGCTAATAGTAGTGAACACGTATATTGAACTTTACACATGTTACCTCATTAGATCCTCACAACTCTGGGGAGTAGGTGCTATTACTATTCCCATTTTGCAGCTGAGGCAACTGAGGATCAGAGAGGTTAAATGACTTGCCCAGTCATACACCTTGTATATGTTTTAGACAGATTTAAAATTCAGGCCTTTCTGACTCAAAGTTCAGCATTCTATGAAATGCAGCACATAACTGCCTTAAATCATTGATGGTGGTGGGCTGGGGATAGACTAAATAGCCTCCAATTTTTTTGATCCTATGATCCTAGGACTTAGGAGGAATTGTGTTTTGAGATTCCCTCTTCTCTCAATTTTCCTGATAGAGAAAGTACCAAGAGTTCCTCTCTTTTATCTCCATTTTCTTAGGCTGAGAAGCAATGTTCTCCTCTTTGTTCTTCTCTATTTCTTTGTGAAAAAAAAAGAAGCTTGATTCTTCTACTCTTTCCTTCTGGTTTGACTGGGATGTTCTATTGTACTTAGAAATAATATTTATTGTTTTGTTTATTTGTTTTTTAGGGAATTGGGGTTAAGTGACTTGCCCAGGGGCACACAGCTAGTAAGCGTCTGAGGCTGGATTTGAACTCAGGTCCTCCTGACTCCAGGGTCAGTGTTCTATCCACTGCACCACCTAGCTGCCCCAATAGTATTTATTGTTAATCTATTTGTATGTTCATTTTACATGTGTGTCATCTCTTTAGGATAAGTGGTGAAAGTTATATCCTCTCAATTGACATTCTCCTTCAAAAAAGCCTTGTCCAGTATTCCAGCCCATAATAGTCTTCTTTTTCTCTCGTTTTTCGCCTGATCATTCAGTAACTGTTTAAGAGGCATCTACTATATTCCAGGCACTATTAAACTTTGGGCATAGAAAGATAAAAATCAAAGTCAACACCCTCAAGGGGCTTATATTTTGGGGAGGAGGGGGGACATCACATATACAGCTAAGTATATCAAAATGTTCAAGGTAAATATAAAGTAATTTTAAAATGCAGAGAATACTTGGCACTTCTCCAGAACTTTTACTTAAAGGTATGGAGGACCATAACTCTCCGAATGAGCTGAGGAAGGATTGAAGATAAAGTATCCTCAAGGGCATGAAGATAGGAAGACTCCTTAGGAAGCTAATAGTTCATGAAAGAGGTGAGGACATGAACTAAGGTGGTGGCACAGTGAGTAGAGAAAAAAATTACAGAAATAAGAGAATTAAACATAGAATAAACACTATTGGCTGACTGGATTCAGTAGATGAGGGAGAGGGAGGATTTGAGGATCACTTGACAGTTTTAAACCTGGGTAACTAAAAGGGTAGTTTTGCCCAAAATTGTAACACTACACAATATAACATCTCAGTTATCTAAAATAATTAAGGAATAAAGTAGTCTGCAAATCTTAACCCATACAACACCAAATGATTTTATTTGTAATTTTTTTCTTTTTTTAGTTTTTAAAATAAGTTTTAAATTTATGTTAAAATAAGATTTATGTTATTTATTTTCTTCAATATCTTCTTTTCTTTTTTATATCATCATAGTTATTCCCTGTATCTTTCATACTCCGCTTCCCAGAGAGCCTTCTCATATAATAGTTATTTTTAAAGACAAGGGGGGGGAAGTAAAAGTATAAGGGGGAAAAACCATCACAACTGCTTAATATATTAAAAACATCAGGAAACACGTGTAAAGTGTAACTCTTATGGATCTCCCACATCCACGAAGTAGTGGGTTGGTTTATCCACTCCTATCTCTTCATTTAAATCCTATTTAATCTTTATAATTTCATTACATTCACTTCTGTGGCTGTTTTTTTGTTTTTGCATGTAGTTGTTCTTTCCATTTTACTTTGTTATAATCATGTATTTTATTTTCTTGGCTCTGCTGACTCCAGTGTGCATCAGTTTATGTAGATCTTCCTATGCTTCTCAGTATTTATTACACACATCATTTCTTTTAGCACAGTATTATTCCGTTACATTAATGAACCACAATTGTTTAGCCATCCCCAAAGCAATGGGCATCTAATTTGTTTCTAATCCTTTCCTATCACAAAAGGTGTCATTATAAAATTTTTAGTGCATATGGGGACTTCCTTCTTATCAATGACGACTTTGGGGGGGGGGGTATGAGCCCAATAGTAGAGTATCTAGTTTAAAGAGTATAAACATTTTAGTCACTTTTTTTTGCACAGTTTGAACTTGCTTTCTGAAATGATTGTACCTCCAACAATGTATTACTAGTCTACAACCTCTCCAGTATTGACTATTGACATTTTTGCTCATTTTTGCTCATTTTCCAGGTGTGAAGTGAAATTCAAAGCTCCTTTCATTTGCATTTCTCTTATTAGTGAATTGGAGCATTCTTTCATGTGGTTGGGAATATTTTGTAATTCTTTTTGAGAACCATTTGTTCATATCATTTGACCACTTGTTTATTGAGGCATGATTCAGCAGTTTCTTCAAAACAAAGCAAAACAAAAAAAAATAGTTCTTTCACTCACTATTGACACATAAAACTTACAGGAAAGCTGAAAAAATCAAACAAACAAGCAAACAACAACAACAAAACAAATCCACAACCCTTTTAAACTTCCAAAATATGCGGGGTGTGAAATTTACATTATAAATAAGTCCTCTACCTTAGAGGACCTTTCTCATTTAATAGGCTTCCCTGAGGCAATTAGGTGATTTGCCCTGCTAATGTTAGGAGGACTAATTCTTCTGGTCCCATCTGGAGCTGAGCAAATATTCTTTAGCATTGTATTTTTCTGCAGAAAAAAAAAAAAGAAATAAAATAAAACTCCTTCCAAGTCCCAAAATTCAATAACTTTCTGCCACTTTGAAGGAAAAATGAGTTTTGAGGAAATACCTTAGAAGAAACTCAAATTATCAGAATGGAAGTCACAGGCCTAATACTACAAGTGGCTTTGGAGATAACTATCACTCCCAAATACAAAAAAATATGTAAATTCAGTTAAAAAAAGTTTATTATAGTTATCTTCAGGGTAATTCTCCATTTTCTCCATCAGCAGCTCTGTTTGGTTTCAACTCCCTGGAATATTATCTCTAACGCTTTTTTTATAGAAATCTTTCTAAAAAAGGTTGCATATACTATCAGTGACAGTCTATATGCTGGTTGGCTTTACCAAACTGCTTTTCTCCCTCCTTTGAAAAATCTTTTTCCTCTCTCTAGGTTGAGAATGGGGGAATACGTGGAAATTGTAGTAATATAATGTTTTTAAAAATCATCAACAAAAGTTAAATTTAAAATAAAAATAAATATTTCTGAAATCAGCCTAGTTTTTACCTCAATCAATCATCTTCATAAATGACAATTATGCTGATATTGTTAGTCACTTAAGTTATTGGGCTGCTAGTTCAGGAATATACAGAAACTTGGTTTTGTGAATCAATCCTTTTAATCAGACTTTTTTCCCTGCCTAAAATTAGAATGTAGAGTATGTAGCTAAATGATTTCCAGGAGGGACCTACTAAAAATTAATGAATGAATTAAAGGTTAGTGCTACATCACCAACATTATTTTTTTTGACCTCAACAAAATTTACATCAACATTATCTTCATAATTTCAACTTGCTTCTTTTTATCAGCATTAAATATATTCCCAATAGCACCAGGAATCATTTAATACTTGTAGTTAAATTGCTTACATGGCTTTATGGGAACACTGCCTAGACTTAGGATTTTTGCCACTATTAGAGACCTGTTGCAATTTCTCAATGTTAGACATAAGTATGTGTATGGGTTTTTGGCTGACTTCCTAGTTCTGAGTGGTGCCAGATTCTTGGGGTTTTCCTAGGCTGTCTTTTTATATTCACTAATTTATTTCTCATTAGGTAGTTTTATTTTCCAAGCTAAGTTATAAGCACCTTGAAAGCAATACTTAAAATACTGTACTGGTCCATTCTTGATAAAACAATTTAAAGAAGTGTTAGGATGCTTAATAAAGACTCATACAAATAGGTGCAGGGCTATATATTTCACTTCAGAAAACATTTATTTAGTGACTATGTAAGATAAATCTTCACTTATCCAAAGACAACCTTTACTATTTGAAATGCAGGAACAAATGACAAAATAAATAAAGGTGACTCCCAAATAGCTGAAAAAAATCACGAAGTATATTCATGTATATTAATTGTGGGAGAAACTTTGAAGCTTTTATCTAACACTTAGTTTCTCTTATTTTACAAGTAAATTTAACAACTTGGTTGTCTGATTTCCCAAGAAACAGTAGGTTAAAAGCAGCAAATTAAAGGGTGGAAAGGACTAAAAGAGAAATGGACATTAACAGGACTATGAAATGACAGATGACAGTCACTTAGCCAACAAGCATTTATTAAGTTCTTACTATGTGCCAGGTATGCTGTTAAATACTGGAATATACACACACACACACACACACACACAACACACATATATATATACACATACATATATATGTATGTGTGTATATATATATGTGTGTATATATGTGTGTGTGTGTGTGTATATATATATATATATATATACACACATACATACATATATAAAGGCAAAAACATGGTTCTTGAGATCAAGAAGCTTACATTATAATGGGGGAGACAATACGCAAATAACCACATGCATACAAGCTATGGTCAGTATAAATGGAAGCCATATTCAGAGAGAAGGCACTAATGGGTCAAGTGAGGTAAGAGACTAGAAAAACCCTCCTGCAGGAGACAGAATTTAACCTAAGTCTCAAAAGAGGTCAGGGAAGCCAGGAGGTAGAGTTGAGGAAAAAGCATTTCAGGTAAGCCAGTAAAAAGGTATGGAATCAGTAGATGAAGTATTATATTTGAGGAACAGCAAGCAATTATAGAGTACATGGAGGCAAATAAAATGTAAGATAACTGAAAATGTAGAAAGAGATCATGGTGTGAAGGACTTTAAGTGCCATTAAGAAAGTTTCAAGGGGTAGCTAGGTGGCACAGTGGATAGGGCACTGGCCCTGGAGCCAGGAGGATCTGAGTTCAAATCCAGCCTCAGACACATAAGATTCACTAGCTGTGTGAGTCTGGGCAAGTCACTTAACACCAATTGCCTCACCAAAACAACAACAACAACAACAACAAACAAACAAACAGTCTTGTATTTGATCCTCAGATTAACGGGGAACCACTGGAGTTTATTGAATATGAGGGTTGGCATAGTCAGATCTATACGTTAGGAAAATCCTAAGTGAAGGATAGATTGGATTGTGGCTAAACAAGTTAGAGACACCATACAGAAAGCTATTATAATCATCTAGGTAAAATTGTGATAAAGGCTTGTACCAGGGTGTGTGAAGAGAAGAGAACATATATGAGAGTGATGTTCTGAAGGTAGAAATAACAAAACTTGACAACAGGGTGAAGGTGATATTGATCCTTAAATCATAAGTGACTAAGAGAAGAGTGGTGCCTTGCATGGCAATATAAAAGTTGGGGGGGGGGACAGCTCGGTGGCACATTGGATAGAGCACCGGCCCTGAAGTCAGAAGGACTTGAGTTCAAATCTGGCCTCAGACCAAATACTTGACACTTACTAGCTGTGTGCCCCTGGGCAAGTCACTTAACCCCAACTCCCTAAAAAAAATAATAAAATAAAATAAAAGTTGAGAGGGGGTGATTAGATGGTAAGGATGAGAGAAGATAATGAGTTCTCTTTTAGATATGTTGAGTTTGAGATATGAATGGGAGATAGTTTAAGATGTTCAAAAGTCAGTTGGTGAAGCAGGACTATAGGTCAGGAGAGACTATATGTATATGTAGATCAGGAAATCATCAGCATAGAGATGATAATTGATGGGAGCCAATGAGATTACCAAGTGAAATATAATTATAGAAGGAGAAGTGAAGGGGGCCCAGAAAAGACCTTGGGGAATACCTATAGTTAATTGAAACACCCTAAATATATAGCAAAGAAGAATGAGAAAGAGCAGCCAAAAATTTAGGAAGAGAACAAGAAGAGAGAGGTGTCATAAAAGACTGTGTAAGAAAAAAAAATATATGAGAGGATGATTCACAATGTCAAACACTACAGAGAGGCCAAGGATAATGATGATCATCATTACAACTAATTTTATATAGTATTTACTATGGACCAGTCAAGAAGGTAGCTAGCACAATAGATAGAGTGCCGGGGCTGGAGTCAGGAAGACCTGAGTCCAAATCCACTCTCAGATGCTAGCTATGTGACCCTGGGTAAGTCACTTAACCCTGCTTGCTTCAGTTTCCTCATCTGTAAAATGAGCTGGAGAAAGAAATGGCAAACCACTGTAGTATCTTTGTTTTTAAAAAAATGGGGTAACAAATAGCCACAGTGCTAAGCGTTTAACAATTATTATTTCATTTGATGATGAGGAGGATTGAGAAAAGTTGGTTAGATTTGAAAATCAAGAGGACATTGGTAACTTTAGAGAAAGAAGTTTCAGCTGAATAAAGAATTTGGAATGCAGATTGCAGAGGGAGTATAAGTGAGAAAAGAGGAAGTAGAACCACCAATTTTAGGCAGCTTTCTCAATTGCAACCTGATAATGAGAGAAAATGCAAAAAAGAAAATCATTCATACATACATATATACATACATGTGTGTATTGTGTACGTGTGTATATACATGCATGCATGCATGCATACATGCCAAATTTTTTTTTTAAAGCCAGAGTTATCTGTGCTTATTTTCAGTTAGGGGTAAATATTCTTCCACTCCTAATAACTGCTGAGGAATCACTCTATTATTATACAGTACAGTAACAGATTTTATAATAAGGATTTTGAATGATTAATAAAATGTTCAGTTCTATTCCTAATAGTGTGCTTAAATTGGCAAGTTAGTATGCAATCCATTTTAGAAAGATCTCCATCCAAAATGTTCTAAAACAATTTGTTGTGGTGGTGGTTAGTGATGGTTATTGTTTGAGTTTTGGTGTTTGAAAGGATTAAACTTCAGAATTCCCTTCCTGATTCTGGTATAATAAAGAATTGCTTGTGTAACTTTTATGCCCTGGGAAACCACCTACCGACACATTGTTCATTTTTAATTTGAGGTTAAAATGAACATTTTATACAAGTGGGAATGGATCTCCTTGAAAGGAGATGAATATTCTCCTTCCCTTGACGTCATTATAAAATGTCAATTTCATCTCCATCACACCTCACCCCCCCTTCCATTCATTAATAAACTGGAAGATACCACTAGTTCAGTTTTGCCTTCTACCAAGTGTTGTGGCATTAAACATTATTATTTATTTTAATATCAATGTTCTTATCCTTCATCTTTTTTATTTTTATTTAACTTTTTGAGACTGTCTCCCTGTTCTTCCCAGAATGAAAATGAAGTGACCACTCTCAAGCCAAGTCCCATTACTGATTGGCATGGGAGCTTTGTCCTCCTCCATTTCTAACTTGGGCCAGTTATGTTCTCTTTAGGAAACCTCATGGGTGCCCCCAAATCTGTAGGAATCATCACGTTAATGCAAATCTTTATGTGGATACACAGTTGGCTTAGTCTACTGCAGTTAAGAATTCCTGAGCTCAAGGGATGCATTAGCCTCATCCTTCTCTAACAGCAGGGATTGTCATCATGTACCATTATACCTGGCATCTTCCTTCGTTCTCATTGAAGTTTAAAATAAATTATTTCATTGATAATGAAATTTATGCTTTTACATTTTTCTTGTTTTTCTTTAACATATTGGTAGAACATGATTTTAGTAATAAAATTGTATACATACATATACACATACATGTACATATACATATATACACACATTATATATATATACATATATACATATATATGTATATATATATATATATATATATATATATATATATATGTATATATATATATATATATATATATATATATATATATATATATATATATATATATATATATATATATATATACACATACACACACAGTTGCCTAGCTTCCAAAGAGGCAGATTGGAATACTGGATAGAACAGTGGATAGAAAGCCTCAAGATTGGGAAAACCTGGGTTTAAGTCTCACCTGACACATACTGACTGCTTGATCCTAGTCAAATCAACCTCTCAGAGCCCCCAAGCAATTCTCTAAAGCTCAATTACAGTTCTCCACAAGCTGAGGACCTTCCCTCAAAAGGAAGTCATTACATGAATGAAATCTCAGATCCAAACTCTCATACCCTTACAAACAACTACTACCACCTCTATCACCTTTCTAGCTATTTAAACTATATACTATAGTTAAAGTCTTACATATTTAATTATGCTTAAATGATAAGATCTTTGGAAATAAAAATTGTCTCTTTGTATCTCTATGTCTCCAAAATCTAGCACAGAATAGGCATTTAGTGAATGGTGAATTGAAATGAATTATTTGTATGGAAGCTTATATAGTATACTTATGTTATATTATGTCATAACTTTATATATTATATATACTCTTATAATGTTATAAATAATCAAATACGTTTGTTAGATTAGTCAATTATATAGACATACATTCAGCTTTGCACTAAATACACTGCTGATGTCAGTGACTGAAAGACAGCATGAGAGAAGTAGCTTACAGTAGGGTATTTTTAATCTTTTCTAAAACATAATAGCTCAGCAGATAGTTGTATACACTGTGGGAAACATGTTAAGCTGTTTGGAGAACATGATTTGGAAGTGGAACTTGAGTTCTCACACTGCATGGAATACATAAATCTATGTATAATATCAATTATGTCCTCCATTCAACAAACTGATTCAATATTTTTTTCTCTTATCTCTACCTCCTTATCTCTCTCTCTCTCTCTCTCTCTCTCTCTCTCTCTCTCTCTCTCTCTCTCTCTCTCTCTCTCTCTCTCTCTCTCTGCTTTATGCATCTCCTGTGTCTTTTTCTCCCTTTTTTATTTTGTAATTTGCATTGCATATAGATTTATGAATTTCACAATTTGTAAATTCCAGTCCTCCTACTAAATAATCTTATCCAAACTACATTAACACGACTCTCCCTGCATATACAACTATGTTCTAAGTTATGTTTTAGACTGGATAAGAGAATATCTCACTATAAGCTATTTCTCTTATGCTGACACTGAATCATCCTGAAGTCAACAGAGTGTATAGTGCAATCTGAGTGTGGAAGGTTTTTTAAACAAGTCAGAATTCACAGCTTGCAGGACAGTTCCCTTCATTTCCAACTTCTCAGCACACTGGTTCAATGTTTCTGAATGAGTTCACACATGTCAATCATGAAATCCTGAATGTTATTTTGTGACTATTAGAGGAAAGATAAATTTTATTGAATGTAATGATCTCACTTAAGGCTGTAGTTGTATTGAGTCTCCACGTCAGGTAGAATTAGTGTTTTCTCACAATTCCTTGAAAGGTTCCAAAAATAAAACTTTTGTTGTTCAAACTACCTACATGAGAAATATATTTCCTTATCCTCCTCATAGTAATTTTAGTTTTCTCTAAAAAAGCCTACTAACTATTTTAATGGGTATATATAAAAGTCATCAGTTCATATCCCCTGTACATAACTCCATAGAACAAAAGCCTAACACTATTGATTAAAACACAGTTATAGTTTTTTTTTTGAGGGGAGGAATTTTATAGACAGTTTATCAGATAAAGGTCCCATATCCATATATATAAAACTTTGTCAAATCTATAAGAACATGAGTCATTCCCCAACTGATAAGTGGTTGAAGGATATGAACAGGCAATTTTCAGAAGAAGAAATCAAAACAATTTATAATCACATAAAAATGTTCTAAATCATTATTGATTAGAGAAATGCAAATTAAAACAGCCTTAAGATATCATTTTGCAGCTACCAGATTGGCTAAAATGATAGAAGGGGAAAAGTGACCAGTGTTGGAAGGGATATGAAAAAATTGTGACACTAATTCATTATTGGTAGACTTGTAAAATGACCCAACCATTTGGAGAGCAATCAGGAATTATGCACAGAGTTATTAAACTATTTATACCCTTTGACCCAGGAATAACAATATTTGGTCTACTTCTGAAGATAATTAGGGAAAAAAGGAAAAATAACCTAAATGTTGTAAAATGTTTATAGCAGTTCTCTTTGTGGTGGCAAAGAACTAGAAACTGCAGGGATGCCCATCCATTGGAGAATGGCTTAACAAGTTTTCATATATAATTGTGATGGAATACCACTATGCTATAAGAAATGATAACCTCAATGATTTTAGAAAAAAACTTGGAAAGTCTTACATGAAATAATGAAGAGCAAAATGAAGAGAACAAAAAGAATATTGTATATATTAACAGCAATATTGTTTTAAGAATGACTTTAAGCCAATGAGTTATTTTGTCTGTTATAAATACCCAAATTAGCTATAAAGGACATATAAAGAAAGACACTATCTACATCCAGAGAAAGAACTGATAAATGGAAATATGCATAGAATAACTTTATGGGTATGAGTGTGGGTGTGGGTGTGAGTGTGTGTGTGTATCTAATCGTGGCCATCTCTGAGGGGGGAGGGGGAGGAAGAAAAACAATTTGTGTGATAATTTTGTTATATATTTGAAAGGAATAGCAAGTTCTACATAGTAGATTTACAGTTGCATATACAATCATCTTTTTATTGTATATTATAAAAATACTTGTTTTATTTCATAAGTAATAAATTGAAAAAAAAGTTTTTGATATTTTCTCCTAATAGCTATTCATTCACCTTTTCTTTCTTCCTACATCTTCCATCCTTAACTTCACTCACTCACACAAACACTGACACGAATAAAAATAACCCTCATGAGAACAGGCAGAAATGAAGTTATAGCACCAAACATACTGAAAAATCTTTCCTTCTCAGTATAAAACTGTAGGGACAGCTAGATGGGGCATTGGATAGAGTACTGGGCCTGGAGTAAGGAATATTTATCTTCCTGAATTCAAATCTGGCCTCAGATGCTTATTGGCGGTGTGACCCTGAACAAGCCACTTAACTCTGTTTGATTCAGTTTCTACACCTGCAGAATGACCTGGAGAAGGAAATAGCAAACCACTCTACTATCTTTGCTGAGAAAAACCCAAATGGGGTAACAAATTGTTGGAAGTGACTAAAACAACTAAACAAGAAGAAGAATAGCATTACAACTTTGAGACTCTAAAGTAGCTATGAATAGCCCCAGATGCATACCAGTATAAGGAGGAATGCCATGCAGTACCATAAGGAAGATACTGCTATAGTACCAGTAAGGTGCTTTTCTGTACACAATTCTCAATTTTTCTGCTCCTCTAAGGGACAAACATTATATGGAAACATTTTTTACCTTTTTATTTTCCTTTTCATGCTTAGGGAGTTATTAGTTATGACTCTTACCAGGTTCAAGGAGTTATCATGCCATGCTAAACCCACCCCCTTCACTCTGACTGCCAATTTACTAAAAGGGAAATTTTGTTCCAGTCAGAGAAAATATTTTCAAGCTACATGAATGCTTCAGGGCAGAGAAGATTCTTCTATTCTACTATATAACTCAAGTATCAAGCAAACAAACAAAATATGTAAGGCATTCCTTCACACACAGGGACAGACCTAAATCAAATAATGCTATATAGATGTCTGTTTATCTTAGACAAGCATTTCCATTCATTTATCCATTCCCCAAACTCATTCTTTTATTTTTCTTCCTACCTATGTCTTTGTATGTGACATCACACATACTCTATGACATCTATATGACTTTATTAAAGAAGTCATCTATAACATCAAGTTTATTCTTGAGTACATTATACAACTAGCTCATTTATTCTGATGTTCTAAAGCCAATTGCATTTAGCATTCTCAGATGCCAATATAATTATCCATGGGGAAGTAGAGGGAGGTTGATTTAGTTGCTATTTTTTTTTTAATTTTAGGGCCTCCTGTTAATCCTAGGTGCCACAGGAAGACCATCCTTCACAACCAAATGATCCCATTTATTGAAAATACTCATGTGATGAATTGGTAAACATTTTTTGCATTATTTAAATGAATTTTCCTTTGAAATTCACTGAAAAGAAAAATAATAACAATGTTGATCCTTAATGAAAATCGTGAAATTTGTACATACTCTGTGGAAATCTGGGTGGGTTGTCGTTGACATCTGAGAGTGTAATATTGACAGTAGTGGACCCTGAAAGGCCTCCAACTTGCCCAGCCATATCTTTGGCTTGAATGACAACAGAGTAGTGCTCTCTGGCTTCCCTGTCCATATTATGTAGGGCCGTCCTTATAACTCCTGTAATATGAGGGAGGGAGGGAGGGAGGAAAAGAGAGAGAGAGAGAGAGAGAGAGAGAGAGAGAGAGAGAGAGAGAGAGAGAGAGAGAGAGAGAGAGAGAGAGAGAGATCAGCATTAATTGAACATTTATGTGTCTTCTAAAAAAAATGCCTTTGATGCAATTTACTTAAAAGTTACCAATAGGCATCTGTCACAAGAAGTTTCTTATACAAATAGCTAGATATTTTCTTCAAAATATTCCATCATAAAATTTGCTTCCAATCACTTCTTACAAGGAAATTCATCATTGGCAAATGAAGATGTGTACCAAATGTACTCCTTTGACAAGACTGCTCATAGAGGGCAACAAATTTAATATAATAATAACAATGACTAATAATAATATGAATATTACATCATTCATTAAAGGTTCATGCTCAAAGCTTCCTCTCTTGTGGCCAAAGGCTATGATTGTTGCCTAGACCCAGGCCCAGTACACAGCTCTCTACCATTTGCAAACTCAGTTTCTGAAGTCAGTAATCAAATCAATCTTTCTTAGAAAGGACATGTCCTTTGATTTCAAAGATTATACTATTGATTTCCCTGTCCAAAACTCTCCTCCTTGGCTAGATATAGATATATAGACATAGCTCAATCTCTCTCTCTCTCTCTCTCTCTCTCCTCTCTCTTCTCTCTCTCTCTCTCTCTCTCTCTCTCTCTCTCTCTCTCCCCTCTCTTTTCCTTCCTTTCTTCCTACCTTCCTGTGGTATGATGGACTGGAGAAGGAAGAGGCTAAATGAGGTAAAATCAGTTAGGAATCTCTCGCAGTTGTCCAGATGAGAGTAAATATGGCTTGTTGTTGTTGTTTTGTCTATTAGTTGTATCTGACTCTTTGTGACCCAATTTGGGGTTTTCTTGGCAGAGACACTGAAGTGGTTTGTCATTTCCTTCTATAGCTGCTTTTGCAGATGAGGAACTGAAGCAAACAGGGTTAAGTGACTTGCCCAGCACCACACAGCTATTAAGTGTCTGAAGCCATATTTGAATTCAGGAAGATGAGTCTTCCTGACTTTAGGCCCAGTGTTCCATCTACTTTACCACCTAGCTACCCAATGAAGCTATCATCAAGTTATTATTGAAGACAAGCATGGAAGGGTTTTTAAGGTTGCTCTCATTAAAGAGAATATGTATCCCAAATGAGAGATAATGAGAGCCCAAATTCAAGTGGTGGCTGTAGGATTGGGAAAAAAAATGAGGCCATTTGAGACAGATGGAAGAGGCAGAACAAGTATTGTTACAACTGAAGAGCTATTAAGGTAAAGGGAGAAAGAAGTCTCAAAAATGATTCTGAGATTTCCAACACAGCTGGGACAAGGATGATGCTATTAACCAAAATGGGGAAATTGTAACAAGGGACAGCTTAACTCTAAAATGTCATTATATTTTCTTGGTCTGAATCTCTAGTTGTACCAGCTGTTTCACCTGATAAAATGTAATCTTCTTAATGGCAGGAATACCATTTTTGACTGTGTATCTCTAATTCTCAGTACAGTTCCTGGAACACAACAAATAGGAAATAAATATAAAATAAGGCAAACAAAAAGCATTTATCTTTGAATAGCATTGAATAAATGCATTATCAAATACAGTATTTAATACAATTTCTTTTTAATTTGGATGATCAAAGTGGCATACACAAATCCCCAAATATATATATAGTGTACTAATTTCTCCATTCTTTCCCATCTATGTTTTAAAATGTTCAGTAATATGTGTTGGTTTTAGGTCACCTTCGTTTACAACTATATCCTTTCCCAGTCTCCTAGGTAGAGTTATCGTATACAACAAAAATAAACAAACAAACAAATAAATAAATAAATGGTAAAAAATATAAAAGAAGAAACAAAGTAGTAAAATAAAGCTAAGAAAAAAAATTAACTGAGAGTGACAGTATATGTAAAATTTCATGTCCATGATTGCTCATCTCTGCAAAGAGGGGAAGGATGGAGGCATATTTTGTCTTTTCTTCTTCAGAGCCAAGTTTTATCAGTACAGTTACACACTTCAAATTTTGATTACTTTTTGTTTTTTTCCATTTACAATATTTTATTCATTGTCTATATTGTTTTCCTGGTGCTAATTATAAATTTTACTGATCTTTTCTGTACTTTTCATATTAATTTTTTCATTATATTCATGTGTCATTATTTGTGTAGCCTAGTTTGTATACTCCAGTTGATCAACCAGTTCACTATCATACCAATAGTGAGAGTACCAGTGTGTGAAAAACATTTACTAGTTAATTTTTTTTTCTGATTTATGCCAATTTTCTGGGCATGAGATGAAACCTCAAAGTTTTGATTTTGATTTCTTTATATTAGTGACAGAGTAATAATCCATGTTATAGTTTATAATTCACTATTCTTTTGAGGCATGTTTTTTTCATATTCTTTGACCATTAATCCATTAAGGAATGAATCCACCTAATTTTAAGCCCACATTTTACACCTTATCTTTAATAGTTTAATATTTTTAAAATATTTCAATTGAATTCAAACTGTGCAAAAAATTTTAACTGCATATGAGATAGAGGGAGGGAGGAAGGGGGGGGGAGAGAGAGAGAGAGAGAGAGAGAGAGAGAGAGAGAGAGAGAGAGAGAGAGAGGGAGGAAGAAGAGAAAGAGAGAGAGAGAGAGAGAGAGAGAGAGAGAGAGAGGAGAGAGAGAGAGAGAGAGAGAGAGAGAGAGAGGTGGTACGGTGGCTAAAATGCTGGACCTGAAGTCAGGAAGAGTCTGTCCTTGGACGCTTAATAGCTATGTCACTCAGCAAGTCACTTAGCTCTTTTTGGCCCAATTCCCCGTCTGTAAAATGACCTGGAGAAGGAAATGGCAAACCACTCTAGTATCTTTGCAAACAAAACCTCAAATGAGGTCTTGAAGAGTAGGACATGACCAAAACAATACAACAACAACAAAATCTATATACGTACGTATCTATCTATTATCTAATTTGGTCATCACTAGAACGTATGAGATAATGTCATTGAAAAGACAGAATTGTTAAAATTGGACATCCCAAATGCTTCTGATTGGCTAAAGCTGCTACCTGGCATGAGAGTCCCTTTAAAGACCTTTCATTAAAAAAAAAAAAAGATGGCAATGTAAACAATGTCTTTAAACTCAAGCACCTGAGTCTGCTCCCTTAGGCTCAGCACACTTGTCTGTTGGAAAGACAGCTAAGTCACATCTTGTCAGCTTTCAGGATGACTTACATATAAAACATTAATTTGTTTGAAAAGCATTTTACTCTTTTTGGTTCTTTATTCAAGTAGAAGGGTGGTCCATTTGTTGTTTACTCCAAACATCTAAGGCCGTGTGCTGTAGAAATAGGGATTCAATTCAATCAATAAGTAGTTGGTTCATTGACAAATATACATAAAATTGAGTAGCCAATTTGATACAAACAGTGAATTCATCAATCCTACAGCTGAGAGTAGCACTTGGTAAATGCCAGAGAACTACTTATGCCCTTCCTTCAAATGATCAAAACGACCACTTGAAAATAGAAAAAAAAATCTAATTTATCATTTTATCTCTATGCCACTAAACAATTAATATTAATTTCATTGAATGGCCTGGGTATTTGGCTGTTATGAGGATATAGCCTTGGGCATCAAGGGGACTAGAGTCCTCAGTTATGGAACATCACACATATGTAAATGTGGAAGCATTGGAAAAACTTCAACAGCTTTCCTTAAGCTAAATAGAAATTAAAATCCAGCTTATCACAGCACCTTGTAATAATATTATAATGAATGATTAATTTAATTCATGCATATGGAAAAGCCTCAAGGAACTCTACTAAAAAGAACAATGTTTTATCACATATGAAATGACTTAAATAGAAAATTAATTGAAAGAAAAGCGAATGAGCAAGGATCCTCTGTAAAAAAAGAACTTCTGCTTTTTAGAATTTGAAGGAAACAGAAGTGACTTTTCTAAATTTAATACACTGTAAATGTGACTTGCTTTCCAAATAATATAACACTATTGTCAATTGTGCATAAAAAATTCACATACAAAAATAAAATACATCACCCTGAAAAGATGTTTTGCAGAATAGACATATCTAAGGGGAAAACAATAAATTTAAAGTCAGCAAGTTAAAGGACAAAAATCAATCTGCTTTCCATGAAATTTGAATAATGTTCATAACTTAAGGGAAAAAATGCACAAACTTTACAATCTACAAATTCCCACTAGTTTTTTAGTGCTGACTTCAAGAATTCCACTACAGTGGAATTATCTCCCTTTCCTAACAAGATAGCTACTCTTACATGAAATTTAAAGATTTCTCAGTGGTAAATATGTTCTCCCCTCTCTCTCTCTCTCTCTCTCTCTCTCTCTCTCTCTCTCTCTCTCTCTCTCTCTCTCTCTCTCTCTCTCTCTCTGTCTCTCTCTCTCTCTCTCACACACACACACACACACACACACACACACACAGAGTTTTCATCAATAATTATCTAAGGTCCATTTCTGCTCATGCACCCTGGAGAATGACCTACTTACATGTGCTTGGCTATGACTTTCCCAGGGGGCACATAGAATCTGGGGAACACTATGGCAACCTTACCATAGTAACATGGTCCTAAAATTCGCTATTCCTCATGCAGCCCAGCCCTAGCCCCAGGTATATATAAGCTCAGTGTCCCCGAACAGACTGTTTTAGACTAAGAAGACTTTTAGAGTAACAAGAGAGATCTAGATAAAGATAAATAAAAAAGATAATATACTTCTTTGAGCACCAAACATACTAGAAGCACATATAAACTTCCATGGAATAAACTATTCTTTGGCAACCTTATTGCTTGATTTCAGAGGAGTAATAGAGATTAGCCTTGTAGTTGATTTCATTTGGTTATTAACACGTTACAATAGGTATCAGTCATTTTTCAATCTTGCAGTTTTATTGTGAAGTGCAATTTCCAAAGGTGACACAAGATTACACCCATAGACTAGGAGTGCTTTCAGATCCTGGAGGAAGAGGAGCACAATTATTTCAACAGCTTTACTCCTATCATGCTCTCACTCCCACATCAGCCTCCTTCTACCATCTCTGATCCCACTTCCTAAGAATTACCAAATTAAAAAAAAAATACAAACTATGAAAAATGAATGCTTTACTTTTTCTCCAGTTTTTCTAATTGCTTGCCCCAGTTGACAAGGTGAGTAGTTAGAGGAAAATTTAATTTTATGAGTAATAATGTCCAGTGTCCATAAATCTTGAAAAAGCATGAAAGTAATTTTCTAACATGTTCTAGTTTAAAACATTCATTATCAGTAGAACATAATGTTTGGAGCATTCAGGGCAAGATGACTTAAAATGCTCACAAAGGAGAAAGCATAAATATATATATATATAATTTTTCTTCACTTTGCTTGGTTTTTGTGTCAAGAAAAGCTCATTAAGGTCTAGCGGAGAAATTTTTAAAAAAGTTATTAGCATCTTAACTTGAGAGCTCCTTAAAGTGTATCATAAAATTATATCTAATGGCCAGAGTATTAGGAGATTGTTAGTTATTCAGTTAATTAGTTTCCTGACTAGTTTTTGGTGACAAATATCAGATAAATAGACAGACAGATAAATCTAGATATTTGTCATTCATTCTTATTTTTTTTCTGTTACGTATTTCTGCAAGAAAATCAAGGAAAACATTTTCTTCAAAAAAAATCTTTCTTCTACATTTTCCCCAATTTGAAGCAGCAACTGCTTCTGACAGCACAACTTAAAAAACAAAACCAATAACAACAACAAAATAGAAAACAAAAAATGAAATAAAATAAAACAAAAAAGCCTTGATTGTGTCTGTGTAGAATATACTGTTAGGTACTGTGCATATAAAAATGAAAAAATGACACTAACCTGGATAGAAGAAAAAATTTTAAAAAATGGCACTTCTTTTGATCAAGGGCTAGCAGACTTCCACCTCATGCTTCCTTAATTGCTGGGGTTCAAAGCTGTTTGTTTGCTTTTTAATGAGACACTTTTCCTCAGCAACAAAAGGAATTTTGTAATTTTGGACAGCTTTTTTCTCTCCCCAGTCCCTATTCCATTCTGCCTCTTTTTCCACTGTACCCTCTGGAATTACCATTCCATCCTTAATAAAGTTCCTTTGATTCTACATTAACTTCTCACACTATCCTATCTTCTGGTTGTCATTGAAACAGATTTTTATAGAAATTACCCAACTACTTGCCACCCTTTCAGTTCTGGCTTCTTTTATATTCACTGGCACAATGATCTCATAAAAGGAAACAGTGTCATCTTTGTAACATACAGATCTTCCTTCTCTATCATTTCTCAGCAAGCTCTTCTCCTTTGTTGTTCATGGACTTCTGCATCATCCTGACCAGGTTTTTATTTTGGTCCTCTAACAGCTTTCAGGACATTCTTCTATCTTCAGGGAATTGAGCATCTGGCCTCCATTTTTTTTTTCTCTTGAAACTTACCATCCTTCAGAACTGCATTATTCACATTAATGTCCCTTACAGACTCTGAACTCCAAATTCATCCCAATTTTTCAATTATCTTGATATTGATCCCAACAATCCTTCCTTCATCCACAGTAGTCACATCTTTGATATCATCATTCAAAACTTTTTTTTCATATGTATGATCTTGAACACTCAGATATGCTTTCTGATCATGATATGCATCCTTTTATCTCTCTGTATGCTGTTTACTTCCTAAAATTTCTCTCAATCCTCTCCTTGACAATCAATCCACATTTTCTCAGTCTATTTTTCTACCCTAGTCCATCTTCACAATTGATCCCATAATTAGGCCATGAATACGAGATTGGAAAGCCCAATCCCCTAAGGAGAGTTTAGATTCCCTTACCAATGAACCTAGTACATTATCCCTAGGCTAGGTTATAGACTAGGGACTGAAGAATGTCTTTCTGACTTCTAGGTTAGACCTATACTTGACATTCCATCTCTCCCCTCTGTGGCCTTTGAATAGGCTGTTCCCTAGTCCTGGATTTCACTCCCTCTTTACCCTTAAATTCTTTAAAATCTCTTTAAAAAATAAAACTCTTCTTGAAAATCAAGTTCCCTTCAAAGTTCATTTCAAATGTCACCTCTTTGAAGAGATTATGTTCTACTTCACCTAGTTGTTGGTGCTCTTCCACCAAGTTATTTTGTAAGAATATTTCTATATTCTCTATTTGTTTATTTGTAAAGATATAGTAGCACTCTGTAGACAGTAAATCAATGGGTGGAGCACAGCATAGGGTGTTGTGCCTGGAATCAGGAAGACCTGAGTTTAAATCTGGTGTCAGGTGCTTGCTGTATGACCTTGGGAAAGTCAATTAACTTTTGTCTGACTCAGTTTCCTCATTTGTGAAATGGTAATAACAGTTTCCCTGGGTTTTTGTTGTTGTTTTCTCTGTCTCTTTCTTTTTTAGAATCAAATGTGCTTGGCACTGTGTTTGGCACATAATAAGCGCTGTCTAAGTGTGAGTTATTATTATTATAGGGAGAGTTTCATTTTATCCTTATATCTCCAACATAGAAGGTGACGCAGGGAAGATGCCAAATAAACGCTTGTTGTTTGATTGTCAACTTCTCAAGGGCAATTTTTTTTCACTCCAATCCAAATACTTCAAATAGTATTTTACACATAGTAGACACCTAATAAATTGAATTGAATTGCAAATGCATTGATCAGTGATGCTGCTTCTAACTCTCCTTATACCTATCATTTGATAATAGTCTGGAAAACCATAGCATAATATAATTTATACTGATATACAGATGTATAGATATGGGGAATATGGAAATATATGTGTATCTGTATAATGCTTCTTCCAAACAGGGGTATAGTGGAGAAGGAGAATGACCTAGACTCTCCCCACCTGACGAGATTTTGAAATTTTGCTTATAGGACACCTAATAATTATTATACCCAATTCAGGATAAATTTGGGATTCTAAATCAGTACCATCTATGAGAGTGAAAATAAGTGATGTTCAGATATTCTTTTGTTGTTTAGTCATTTCAGTCATGTCTGATTTTTTGTGACCCCATTTTGGGGTTTTCTTGGCAAAGGTATTGGAGTAGTTTACTGTTTCCTTCTCCACCTCATTTTACAAATGATGAGGAACTGAGACAAACAAGGTGAAGTGATTTGCCTGGGGTCACTTAGCTGGTAGGTGTCTAAGGCCAAGTTTGAACTCAAGAAGATGTGTCTACTCTAAGAAGTTACTAATGGAATCTGAAAATGATAAAATGATAAACTAAGGTTCTTTCTAGCTCTAAATCCTAGGACCTCATGTGGATAACTAAACTTGGTAACCCTGTAGTTGTTGGTATTCAGTATTATAATGAAGAAAAGCTAGGGACTGACAAAGAAATCATAATAGGATTAGCACAACCACAACTTGCCCTACTAAAAACATAACTGATGCTTATTTGACTGCTTGTATTTCAATTGGTTATCACCCCTGGAGGAGTTTTGTCAGATGCACTCCAGTTTCAAAGTTTCCTTTCAGATTTTTAACAGTAATTGTTTCAACTTGTTTGCCCGTTATGGTGGTCTTAATCAGCTGGATATGATTAGACAAGTGCAATGGGTTTTGTTTATTTTTCCTTATTTTGTTTTTCTTTTTTTCCTGCTCAACTACAGTAGTTGCCCCATTGCCAGCAAATTGCTTTTCAAAGGCTACCTTCCAATCACCTTGATACGTAGAGGGCTGCAGCTGGGATTTACTGTCTGTTGATTGCAGGTTCATAGCATTGTGGCTGTGTTTGTAGTTATAAACATTACTCTTTGTGCCTGGCTCACTGACCTACAATATGCTTGTGCTTCTTGATTAATGATATTCATATGGCAATATATTCTACAACCTTCATACGTTTGTTATACTCAAGACAAGACTATACAATAGAAATGCTTTATTTATTAAATGTTTCTTCATTGAACCAGCCATGAAAAAAAGTATAGAAATTTATCCAATAGCAATTTTAAAACTCTAAAGTCAACCCTCCTCTCCCAAGGGGAAACACACACACACACACACACACACACACAACTTTGGCCCAACCTCACATCCTAGGCAAAAAGAGGAATTTTAACAAATACTATCAGATTCTTCACAGGGTTAAATTATTCCCTGGAGCGAGTTAGTTCATTTTGGGAATTCTTGCAGTTACTATTTACATTACTACATCCTCTCTTGAGATTATTTGTACTTTCTTTGTATATGAAATATTTTATGTTTATTTACATATGTACCTGCCTAATCACTATCTGCCCCCTCCCCCAAAAAATAGAATGGAAGCTGCTTGAGGACAGAGATTATTTTGTCTTTATTTCTGCCTCCCCAGTGCCCAGTACAATCCCTGGAACATAGTAGCTCCTTAATAAATTGTGAATGAATGAATAAACAACTCTACGCCCTCATAGAAGTAGTTCAGGCATGTGACAAATTTGCTTCTTTATTGATTTGATCATTCATGTGCTGCTTAATCCTGTAAGCATAAATCATTCAGGCTCTTATTATTTATTAAATTATATTGCTTCCTGGAACGAATTGTCTCCTACTGAGGCAACAAGAGTTATTGCCATTTATAAAGTGCCTTTTGTAAACACAAGAAGCAGTTTCAATATCAAGGCTATTTTTTAGCGGTTAGAAGAAACTGATTATGCCAAGAGAATATAACCTTCAAATAATCAACAAATGTCTCTGTCTTCTGTGTGCAAAACATCATAGTAGGCACACAGAAAGGGATCTCACACACACACACACACTCTATTGCATAGGCATATTTTCAAGAATATTGCAATATAATTGGAAAAAAAAACAATAAACACAGGTATGCAAAATTATATGACAATACAAAGAAGCATACGGTTAAGTTTCAAATAAGCAGTACAGAAATAGGTGCTACAGGAATTCAGAGAAAGTAGAAATCATAGACTGGAGAAGTCTTCTTGGAAGAGATAAGTCTATAGATGTCCTTAAAGTAAGATTTGGATATATAGGGAAGAAGTTAGAGGGCAGCTGGCTTCAAATGTATTCTCCCTTCTTATCACTGTTTCTCTCAATGTTATATCCAGTCACCCACCTTCAAAACCTCAGAATTGTCTTTTTCCCCCTCCTCAGTTTCTTCTAGTTTTCACAGTTAACCATTTGTGACCTCTTTATCCTGCTTCTACCTCAGTGATATCTCTTACATTTGTCCTCTTCTCCATGGTTGGCACTTTCACTACCCTAGAATCAGCCCTAATTAACACTTAATGGACCTATTTCACTATCCTCCTAACTGATCTTCCTTCTTTCAATTCAGTCTTTACCTAGATCCCAGATTAATGCTCCCTTTGCACAGATCAATTTGTATAACTTCTCTGCTCAAAATACTTCAATAATTTTCTATTCACTGCTAAATATAATTAAAACTGGTTGGTTGGTTGGTTGTTGTCCTTTGTGCTCGAAGAAGACCAGTGACGTCACTATGTTGGGGTCAAGGTACAGTGTGTCTGACTGTGGATGATCAGACCAATGTAAGCTCAGAAGACTTTACCACAGGTCAGGAACAAATAGACCATATGAACATTAGTGGAGGTGTCTTTAAATTTGCACATCTTATATTTTTTTGAGCTACTGCAATTCTGCTTTTCTCATAGAGCACGGCACCTTCTTTCATGTGGCCACAAGATTCTGCTCAGTCCTGTTCAAATATCTCCCATGACAGTGTCTTTGTAACACTTCTTCCGTCTTCGGTGTGAGTATTGGCCTTATGTGAGTTCTCTGTAAATTAGTCTGTGAGGCAAAAGTATTTGGCAGTCAAACAACGTGGTCAGCCCTTCAGAGTTGCTGTCTGCATCGGAGTTTGAATGCTTGGCAGTTCAGTTCAAGAAAGGACTTCGGTGTCCAGCACCTCATCTTGCCAAGTAATCTTCAGAATCTTCCTAAGAATTCAAATGGAAGCGATTCAGGTTCCTGGCATAGTGCTCGCAGGCTGTCCAAGTTTCACAGGCATATAACAATAAGGTCAACCCAATGGCTCTATAAACTTTCTGTTTGGTAAGCAGCCTAATACCTCTTCTCTCCCACACTTTTTGTTGGAGCCTCCTAAACAATGAGCTAGATTTGGCAATACCTGCATCAACCTCATCATCTATGTGGACATCCCTGGAAAATATACTGCCAAGGTAAGTGAACTCATCCACAGAATTAATCATTTTTACATTTGCTGTAACTGATGGTCCTACATATGCATAGTGTGGTGCTGCCTAGTGGAGAACCTATGTTTTCTTTGTATTAGTTGTCAAGCCAAGATTAGCGCAAGCAGCAAAAAATTAATCCATACTCTATTGCATCTGAGTCACAATCAGAGCATGCATTGAGTTATCTGAGTACAAAAATTAACACACCAACTCTCACTCCACTATAGTCTTGACTTGTAGCCTTTTAAAGTTAAATAATTTACTGTAAGTGTGTTAGCTAACTTTGCCACCCTCATTGAAGGCAATATTGCTGAATACATTATGCTAAAAAGCATGGGAGCAAGCCCACAGCCCTGCTTCATTCCACTGATGACTAGAAAAGTACAAGAACATTGTCCATTATCCAGAATCCATGTTAGCATGTCGTCCTGGAACTGGCATACAATACTGATGAACTTCTCCAGATAACCAAATTTTGCCATGATCTTCCATAAGCCCCCATGACTAACAGTATCAAAGGCCTTGATCAGATCAATAGATATGTAAAGACCTCTGTTCTGTTCCTGGCATTTTCCCTGGAGTTTTGGTGAGCAAATACCATATTGACAGTCCCTCAGCCCTTTCTGTAGCCTCACTGGCTCTCAGGTAGATGACTATCTTCCAGGTGAAGGATCAGCCTGTTAAGGAGGACTCAGGCAAGAATCTTGCCAGCAGTGACTAAAAAGGAGACTCTTCTACTTTTCAATAATTGTCACAGAACAACCTATTTCATTTTCTTTTATATAGATGGACAATGGCAGCATCCTTGAACTCTTGGGGGATATATAACTCTTGCATATAACCCTGAAGATTTCAATCATGTTTTATATGAGCAGTAGACCCCTTGCCTTGTAAATTACAGCTGGAATAGAATCACCACCAGGTGCTTTGGCAAACAAGAGGAGTCTAATGACATTCAAAACCTCTTTTTCAGTTGGGAGTTCAGCTAGAGAAAGATTGACTTAAGTGGTCTGTTGAGAACATTTTGGAAATGTTCAGTCCATCTCTCCAGGGTTATGCTTCTATCACTAATCACTGGGGATCCATTAGCATTGAGAAGTTGAAAAGCACCCTAGGTCTTTGCCTTATAAATAATCTTCAGGGCATAGAATCACTGGAGTTAAGTGGCAAGACAAAAGTCAAGATGACTGGTGATGAGGTGAAGCTAGGTGGTGCAACAGATGGAGCACCAGCCCTGAAGTCAGGAGGATCTGAGTTCTAATCCAGCCTCAGACCAAACCCTTGACACTTACTAGCTGTGTGACCCTGGGCAAGTCACTTAACTCCAACTGCCTAAAAATAAATAAATAAATAAAAAGATGACTGGTGATGGCTCAGATGCAATGGATGACCCTGAGATCTTTGATGCTTAACCAAGCTCTAAGAACTTCATAGCGTTTGCTTCAGCTGCCTTCATGACCCATTGTAACAAATTATTCTCATCTGCCCATTCTGCCACGGAAAGTCTTCACCTACTTGGTGTAGACACCCCCCAACTCACTGACAAGTTTTAGGCCCTTCAATTTACCCTCAACCTGGTTTAACCTTCTGCTGAAACAGTTTACTGAGGTGTAGCTGCTACACATACTACAGTTTCTTCAAGCCTTGGGTGAGAGTTGGGTGGCAGGTGGACACCAAAGTTGGAAAACTACCCGGAAAAGGGCTCTGCAGCCCTCACAACAGAGGTGCTTGTCTTCCCTGAATACTGGTGTACCCAGATTAAAACTATTTAACCTGTATAAGGCCTTACACACAAGACTAATTAAAACTGCTTAGTGTGGTAATTCAAGGCTTTATGGAAGCAGTCTTCTATTCAAAACATTTTTCACTATTCTTTCAGCATGCTTGTCAAATCAAACTACCTGTCTGTAATGTATGGCCCAGACTTTCCCAATTCCATGACTTTCTGCTTATCTTGTTTCATATACCTGGAATAAACCTGCCCCCAACATTCGCTTCTTAAATTTTGATTAAGAATCAGTTTAAATAGCACCTTCTGACTCTTTGCTCCTCTGAACTCACTGAACACATATTTTGTGTGTCTTTAGGCACTAAGATGTTATCATTCTGCAGTGTAATTATTACTGTATATGTTTAATCTTTGTACCTCCCTCAGGGCCTAGAACTTGCTTTGTACAAGTTCTTTAAAAATTTGTTTTCTTTGCTGATGTTACTGAAGAGCAATCTAGGAAGGAAGATGATGATTGGCAATAATCTCATTGCTGTGCAAATAAAGACACCCAAAAAATGGCTACCTGAATTCTTCTGTTAGTCACCTCATTATCATTATGGGTCTGGGGAAAGTGAGATAATGGCTTATTGATAAACCTAGACAGAGTAGTGGCAGAAAGGCCTGGGATAAAAGCCTACCTCAGACTCTTATTAGCTATGTCACCCTGGGGAAGTCATTTAATTTTCCCCAGCCTCAGTTTATTCATCTGTAAAGCAAAAATAAGCATAGCACCTACGTCATAGGGGTGTTGTGAAGATAAAATGAGATGATATATGCAAAGTATTTTGTAACTTAAACCACTATTTGAATTCTGTTATTGTTAATGATAATAGTAATTAGAACACATTTTTGGCAGATAGTGAATTTAGTTTGAGTTTTTCTGTGTATATTCTGATTATACAACTGAATTCAATTTGATCTTTAAATGTACTCAGTATTTGTAATATGCATTAAAAACAGGCAATACAAAGTATTCATTCTGATATTTTGATCATTTGGACTATAACAGAAATATAACAGTTTAATACAATTAGAAAAAATTAAACACTTCCTCCTGTATTATTTTTTTTATTTTTATTATTAGCTAATACTTACATAGCACTTTATAATTACAAAGCAGAGTACCTATATTACTTTATCAGATCCCAAAAACAATCTTACAAGGAGGGTCAAGGGTATTTCTCATCAATTATCTATAATTCTGCAGAAGGTGAACTACTGTTTTTCTACTTTGTAACCTTAGAAATAACACTGTTATGTTGCACAGAGACTGAAGAAGAGAATCAGAGTTGTCATATATTTGTACAAATCATCCTTTGGTAAATAAAAGATTTAAAAATTGTAAGAGTTGGCATAGATCTTCAATATTTTACAGGAACTAAATCAGACAATTTCACAGAGAGTATAAGCTCTGTATACCCAGGGGTATATATTTAATATGGTAAATTTAATATGGTAAATATTTAAAAAGTGGATCTCTGGGGCAGCTAGTTAGCGCAGTGGATAGAGTACCAGCTCGGGAGTCAGGAAGATCTGAGTTCAAATCCAGACTAAGACACTTGACACTTACTAGCTGTGTGATCCTGGGAAAGTCACTTAACCCCATTGCCTAGTCAAAAAAAAATCAATCAACTTAAAAAAAGAAAAAGAAAAAAAGAAATGAACTTATGGAGGGCAGCTAGGTGGTGAAGTGGATAGAGCACCAGCCCGGAAGTCAGGAGGACCTCAGTTCAAATCTGGCCTCAGACCAAACACTTGACACTTACTAGCTGTGTGACCCTGGGCAATTCACTTAGCCCCAAATTGCCTAAAAAATAAAAAAGTGGATCTCTGCAAAAAAACCAAAAGTACACAGAACACACTTTTAAGTTTAATTTGCATTATTAGCTCTTTCTCCATCACTTTCTTAAGTATAGACAATCAACAAAAAAATTAAATCAAATGAAATCATAGCACTTGTTGATTTCTGAGGTATTAAATGATCACACTGAAAATTTAACATTTGGCTCTTGTGAGCTGGTTTGAGCTAGCTCCAACACACCACTGTAAGTAATGCATCTATAAAAAGATTATCTGAAGAATGTGACCTGTTTAGCAGGATTCTGTTAAGTTTACATTTTTTAACCATTAATATTTCAGGTGGTATACTTACACTGATGAAATCATTTAGCTATTTGAACATCTCAATATGTCCTGACAGTTACAAAATATATACTAGATACTTTCTTAAATCGCTATTTATAATTTTCATAGAGTTACAAACAATGTTAGAAACACAAAACTGGCAAGACCACTGCAAATTCAATGAATCTCTTTTCCTTACATTGAAACTACCAACCAATTCAGCAAGCATTTTCTGAATGTCTAACTTTTTAAGTACAAGGAGGAATACTGCTAATGAAAATATGACTAACAAACATTCTTAACAAAGAACAAATCACTAAGAAGTAAGAGAACAACAGACTGGCTGGAGATTAACATAGTCATCCAGTTCTGGCCAACTCTGTGTACCTTGTCACTAGAAAGCTCCAACCCAGTTTCAACTTCCCTCTGTACCTTCTCATCCAAAGATCTCCTGGAACAACTGAACATTTGAGTAAAAAATATTTGTTACTAGGTTAAACTCCAAATGACTACATGACAGACTCATAAGGCAACATCAAAAGCAAATTGTAGAAGGGAGAATAAATTTATCTTTCTAATATATGGATAAGGAAAGAGTTCATGACCAAATAAAGGATGAAGAGAATCACAGATGATAAAACGGGCAATTTTGATTGTATAAAATGGATAATTTTTGCACAAACAAAACCAAGGTAGTTAAAATTAGAAGGGAAACGAATCTTTGTGCCAAATGTCTCTATTAAAGTCAGTTCATCATAAATAAATTTCAGTACCATCTATCTATCTATCTATCTATCTATCTATCTATCTATCTATCTATCTATGTAGTAGATAGATAGATAGATAGATAGATAGATAGATAGATAGATAGATACATAGATAGATGGATAGATAGATAGATAGATGTCAGGCATTTCTAAGTGCTGAGGATAGAAAAGCAAAAGACAGTCCTTTCTCTGAAAGCCTCACATCCAATAGACATAAGGATATTATCTGAATTCATAAAAATAAGAGTTACTCCCGAAAAGATAAATGGTGAAGCAATATGAAAAGGTAGTTTCTTTTTTTTTTAGAAACATATTCTTTTATTGAAAAGACAATAAAACATAACAATCAGTGAATGAGCATTACAGTTTTTCAGCATGAATCATGGATTTTTCCCCCCTGATGTGTAGAGATTCCCCATACATAAGTCAAAATCCACCAAAAAAACAGTTTTCTGATTTCTTCTTCAAAGAAAGTTTTCAATGTAGAGCAATTTCAAAAAAGTGATTTTCTAAAGAAGCAACCCAAGCCATTGATAAGCATATAAAATGAAAATGTAAGTAACTGAGGTTCTACCTCACACCTATAAGATTGGGGAAGATGACAAAAGAGATCAATGAAAAATGCTGGAAGCACCATGGAAAAACAGGCATACTCATGTACTGTTGGTGTAGCTCTGAATAGATCTAGCCATTCTAGGAAGAAGTTCAGAATTATGCTCCAAAAGTCACTAAACCATGAGTATACATTCACCCAGCAATACCATTACTAGGCATATACTTGAAAAATATCAAAGGGGAAAAGAATCCATGTGCACAATATTTATAATACTCCATCCCATAGTAGCAAAAAAACAAACAACTACCAACTTAGGGGAAGTTCCCACCTATTGGGGAATGGTTAAACTATTTATGGTATATGACTGTAAATATAATATTTTTATAGTACAATAAATGTCAAAATGAATAGTTTCAGAGGAAATTGGAAATAGCTATATGAACTTTTGCAGAGTGAAATAAGATAAACCAGGAGAATATTTATATAATGACAATAAAATTGTAAAGAAAAATGACTCTGAGAGCCTTTAGAACTCCTATCAATGCAATAAAAATTCTCAGTTCCAAAGGAATAAAAATGAAGCATGCTATTCTAATCACTTCTTGACAGAGAGGTGATAGGTTCAAAATACAGGATGAGATAGACATTTTTGGACATCGTCAACAAAGCCATTTGCTTAGTTTGACTATGTGTATTTGTTATGAAGGCTTGCTTTTTATTTTTATTCAGTTGGGAGGTAGGAGCTGGAAGGATGGAATATAAATGTTTATTGAATTAATAAAATAATAAATTGAATTAAGCAAACAAAAAAAGAAAGAACTCTACATTTCCACTTCTATGTATCCCTTTCTGGGTTTTCATCTGCATTTTTTAAATTCACTTCATAAACTATACTTGAATTTTACCATTATATAGCTGAGTGTCAAGGGGTATAGGAACTCATGATAATATGTTTTTCTTTCCATTATTCTTCTTGAATTGGTGTCTTGGGAATATGTATTCTAAATATCCCTACCATCAAATGAACCTTGTAAAAGATAACTTGTTTGTTGGTTGATAAAATCTTGTGTTGAAATAATGGTGTAAGACTTTGGCTTTAGAAAGAAGAATTTAGCCTTTCTGGGGACAAAACCATGGTGGGTTGAAAGATTGGGCTTTCTGTTCTACTCAATAACAGGGATAGGTCTAGCAATAGCAGAGAAGTTTTTTATCTGAGGATCTCTGAGAGCTTTGCTCAGATTTGAAATCCTATATCCAGGCAACAGGTAGTTATGTATCATGGTAAGGGTATTGCTATTCTCTCAAGTTTATAGGTAAATTAATAAGTGAATAGAAATGATTTCGTTTTAATTCCAGGATGTCAGCAGCCACAGAAGCTATGATAGGTGAGAGAAGGGGGTGAGGTCTTTTAGTGGTCAGTGGCCATTATAACTATAATAGAGAAAGGAAAATTTTTAGCACCCTGGTTTGGAATATGTTTGCCCATAAAAAGAGATTTCCAATCTAGCTATATTAGTGTTTAAGCCTAAGTGGAGTGGAAACAGTGAGCAAGCAGTTCTAATACTATAATTTTCTTTTTTTTTTTAATTTTTTTTTTTGTTCTTTAGCTATATAATATTTATGCTACGTCATGGATTAAATAACATTGGGAATTGAGCTAAGACCTGTATTATTTTAAAACAGTGTCCCTCTAGAAAAAATTTCACATGGCAAGTAATTGACAAGCAATTTACTTTTGGAAATACAACTTATTCACAAGCTGGAACATCTTGACAAAATTCCTGTCATGAAAGATTATATAATTTCAGGTCAGATAGGACTCTTCAAGAGCCTTTCTGGGTTCTTAGTAATAAAGGATCACCAAGTTTGCTGCCATTATTAAAAAAAATCAACAGAACTCAGGACTTTTTATTTTAGAGTTAGAAAGTATGAAAATATATATGCATATGTGTGCATATATATGTATACATATGTGTGTATACATATATACGTCTCTGCATGTGTGTGTGTGTGTGTGTGTGTGTGTGTGTGTGTGTGTGTGTGGTGTGTGTATATCTCCTAACCTTAAGTGGAAAAACCAAGAATTTAAAAACAGGGAGCCCTGGACATTCCTAATGTGGTCTTATGTTTGTTGTAGATCTGATTAAAAAAAAATTGCAATAATGCAGATAGACATGTAGTTATGTTTTATTCATCTAGAGGAAGATCTAGTAATTTATTATATTTTTTGATCAGTTTAGAATTTCAATCATAGTTTCAGTGAGTGTTAGAAAATCACAGAAAATTTTTCAAGCCAACTTTTTTTTTATAATGACTTTATTTTTAGTACATTAAAAAAGAGAAAGAGAACTAATGCTTGAAGGAAAGTAATAAAACCAATAAGGATCTTTGTTTTATTTGAGTGAATATATAAAAATCTACATAATTTAGAAATATCTGCTAAAAATTGTTAATGTAACATTGTACACAAATATATGGAAACTGATTTACATATTAAAATAGAATATATTTCATTGAAATATCATTTCCCTATATATAACATTCATCCATAAAAGTATTTTTTAAAATATCCTTTTTTATTCATTTAGGATTAATATCCATCCTAATAATTACATAAATAGGTAAGTAGATAGATACATAGAAATAGATATAGGTATAGATACATTTGGACATAGTCAACAAAATTTAATGCTTCTCAAGGACAGAAATAAACAATGAAGGGCTGACTATTTTAAAAATCAATAATATTGGCCCCTTGGTTGTAAGTCTAAGTAGCATTCCTCCTAATTCTACCATAATTTGCCATTATTAAGTTATGATGATAAATAAGTTTGACCAGTAATTTTCCTTTTCATTCAGACAACTCTTGGGAGTAATTGTCTACAGTAAAGCTGCTTTACCAGTCCACTAATATTATAGCTAAGACTTTGGCAAAATCATGTTCCATCCTGCCATTCAAATCTCCTAAAAGTACAAGATTGTGTAATGGATATTTAGAAATTATGAACTTTATAAGTCTGTCAAGTAGGTCTTAGGTATGTGAGAAAATATATATGCATACCTCATAGGACTGTTGTAGAGAGCAAATTTTGTATATACACATATATATGTATACATGTAAAGTAATTTTCAAATCTTGAAGTGCTATAAAATTACTATTATTATTACTAATAAGAGTGATAAAAGTAAAAGTCTCATATGTCATTCCTGTCATGATACTGCTTTAAGATTAGGGAAAATGCATTATTATGAAAAGAATTGCTTTCAATGACTTTAGAAATTTTATCAATACAATGGCAAACCATGACTGCAAAACATGATAATCAAACACTCCTTTTACCTCCTGCCAGAAAGGTAAGAAATTAAAATGCAGAAAGGGATACACATTTTCAGCATGGACAATGTGGAAATTTGTTTTGGCATGTTATGTATATGTGTATGAAGAGTTTCTTTTTCTTTAAAAAAAAATGTGAAATGGGAGTGGGGAAAAAGTTGAAGGAACAAATGAAGATAATAATAGCACCTACTTCCCAAAGTTGTTGTAAGGAACAAAAGAGATGCTACTTATAAAGTGACATATCATAAATATTATGTAAATGCTACTTATTATTAATATCATTATTACATCATTATCATCCTCTTCAAAAAGTCTGTATGTGAAAAGAGTCTTGGACTTTGGACTCAGGATATTATAACTCCAAAGAGAATCTTTAAAAGCTCCAATAATCTTGGGGAACACCCCTTTTACAGACATTGGCATCTGAGATAATGGTCAAATGACAACTTGAGAGAAACCTAATGAAAGCTAGCTGGTCAGAAACAGTAGCAGGTGCATCTGAGACACTGGCTTCCTTACAAGTAGTTGAGAAGCAAAAAGAAAACAACACCAACAATAAACCTGAAGGGTCTACCTACTACTGATTGTAAAACAAACAAATGAAAACTAAATTATCTGACACAGTTTTAATTTTTATGAATTTCTAATGGGGACAAAAAGCTAGAAAATGAATATCCAAACTCCCATGTAATCATATCATTGTAGTTTTTTTAAAATATACTTCAAAATAACAATGTAATAATTTAGGTTTACAACCTTCTCTTTGTATGTTGCACCATTTTGGTTTGGTTCCCATTAATAATGATGTTAAGTGGTAGGAAACAAAGATGTGGGGGTGTCCTAATTTAAGGCCTGTACATAGTCATTACTGCTAAGTAAGTAAGAAGTGGTCATATAACCATATTTCTTATTTACCTAGCAGGCAAAACAGTATGGTGGCACGAATGTGACAGAAAACATTGTTTTGGACTATCATATTCAAGAACTGATGCATATCCTACAATGTGGTAATCCATATGTATAGCTTAAAGCAATAAGTCATCTTTTCCAGGAAGACCCTGGTTCAAGTGGAATGGTCTCCTGATCACTAAAGTATTGAAGTGGAGTTGTTCCACTATAGAGTAGTCTCTTTGTTATATCCCCACAGGTTTTGAGAAGTTAATAACTAGTAATCTCTCTTTTTATCCACCAATTAAATAGTAACACAGAGCCTTCAGAACGCAGAAAGGTGTCATATTGATTAAAATGATGATTATAAAACATTGGAGAGTTTGGTGTTTTATGTAAATAAAAAATATTGTTGTTTTCATTATATGACAGAAATGTGACATATAATTCATAATTAATTGATAACCTGAGGCATGGAAACCGAATCTATCAATATGTGAGCAGATTTGTGATCCTTTGATGAAGAGAGGGGAAGGCAATTCATTAACACTTGAAAGGTGAGTTTGGTCTTACCTTCAGGATTTGCAGAGTATCGGTTTGATTCTGGAATTTTACAAGGGAATGTTTTCTATAGAAGAAGGAAAGGGTAACTTTTGGAATGTTTTGGTTAATGCAACAGCATGCTCATGTTTGATTAAAGAATAACTATATAACAGGGCTTCTGGTATATAAGATCCCCTTGGGAAGGTTACTTACTTAATTATACATTTGAATATTTATTATTTGAATTAGAAACTATAGTTTCAAAACATTTTTATAAGAAAGGTCTACACAATGGAAGCAAAATCATTTGAGATGGATTGGCCAGATTATAAAATCAGTCATGGGATCTTATTGTTAAAGCCAGGTGGACCCAATAAAATATCTGAACCAAATGTTAGTTTTGAGTTAATCACTTTTGCCATAGTGAGTGAAAGAAGTCAGCCAAATGGTTAATTTCTCTGCAAACGAAGGCTATTGTCCATTAAATTCTTAGCCCTTTTATGTGTGCATTGTGCTGGGTGAGGACTAGCCAGCTCCTATAGAAGACCTAGACATTTTAAGGTCAACATTTTAAATTCCACTGATACTTGATTGGAAGCAGGCAAAGTCTGAAGACCACAAGACCCTAACAGTAATACAAAAAGAATGGTGGTGACAGCATATAAACAAGATGGTAATATTAGCTGAGGAAGAAACTGGCATAACAATTATATTAATTCAGAGCATCATACATGTAGAACTAGAAATTAAAAAACATTTGCTGAGTACTGTCAGATGTAAACTGTTGTACCAAGTTCTGTGGGAGATATAAATGGTAATAAGGCACAATTTTAATCCTTAAGGCATTTTGTGATTTGTTTTGGGTGGGTGGGGAAACAATAGTAAATTTTGTGTGCGATTCATCATAGTACTTTGATAAGACTCATGACTCTAAAGTCATAGGATGTGATTTGAAATTCCACTCCTAAGACTTACTACCTGTATGACTTTGAACAAGTCACCTTTATGTTTCTCAGCCTCAGTTTTCTCATTCATAAAATGAAGATATTTAAGTAATTGACCTCTGAGAGACTTTGGAGCTCTAAATCCATGATCCAATGATCAATCAATCAATCTGTCTATCCATCCATCCATCCGTCCATCTATCATCCATCTTTCTATCTGTACACCATACATGTAGATACATTAATTAGTATTACATTATACCTCTCTCTATAATGCAAAATACATATACATACATATTCTTAGTTTAAAAAAATGTTAGCAAATTTACACAAGGGAGTCCAGGAATGTGGAACAGGCTTAAGTTGAGATAGAATATGATCTTTGAAATTGAGAATGGTGTTGCTCCCTGAACTTAGCTTTTGAGTATTCACTTAAATAGAAAACACAAAGAATTCTTAGTCTCCAAAGATATGGTAAGGAATCAGAACCAAACAGTTCTGTTGTCTTTCTATGGTATTTCCCTGCAAACTGGGTTTGAAGTCACGGGATTATCAAGAGATAATTAAACAGGGAGCCATATCAGTCATTCAAACTCTTAATTAGAGAAAGAAGTGTGTGATGATTCAATTCAATTAGCATTTATTGAATAATTAAAATGCTAGAGCTACTGAGCTAGGTGCTATGGATAGAAAGAAAAAAAACATTCACAGTCTCAAGAAACATACATTATCCTGGAGATAAATTAAAAAATAATAATAGATAAATTTATTAATTAATAAATACATATGGATAAGTAAAGCAAAATATCAAGTCAGTAAATTAGCATTCATTATATTCCCACTATGTACCAGTAACTGTTCTAACACTGGTGATACAAAGAAAAGTAAAACATGCTCTCAAGTTGCTAACAATCTGAGAGGAGATAATTTATAAACAGCTACATACAAACTGAAGATATATATATCTACATATCTATAGATATAGGGATATCTACCTATCTACATCTAGCTCTATCTCTAATAATCACAGCCAGAAGGCACTAAGCTTAACAAGGACTGGGAAAGGCTTCTTGTAGAAGGTGCTTTTTTAGCTGTGATAAGAAAGAACTCAGGGGATATGAAGGTTGAGATAACAAGAATGAGGGAAAGTGAAGGAAAACGCTTATAGTCCAGAAACAGAGCATCACGTGGTAGGAACAGTAAGGAGGTCTGGTGAAAAACAAAAAACAAAAACAAAAATAAAGTTATCTATATGTCTATATAATGAGATATAGATCTCTACAGGTAAGAACAACAGAGGTAGATACAATGTATTGTCATGGCTAGAAGGTTATCTTGCATGAGTAAAAGGTAACTTGAGGTCTTGCCTCTAATACTTACTACCTAAGGACCTCTGAATAAGTCACTTAACCCTTCAGTGACCCAGGCAATTCTCTAAGACTATAAATTTCAGAGGAACTGATAACTGCATTGCTGAAGTTGGTTTCCACACATTCTCATTTCCCATTTTCAATCTGTTTCCAAGACCTGTTATTTTTACCTTTATAACATCTCTCAAATAACACACTTCTCTTCTTGGATAATGTTACCACTCTAGCACAGGCCTTATGCATAGACTATTCCAATAGCCTTTTGATTAATCTGCCTGTTATGAATCTCTTGCCACTCCAGTCCATTCTCCACAAAGCCATCAGAATGATTTTCCTATAGTGAATGTGCTTACCATCTTTACCCATACTAAATAAACTCTAATGGCTCCCTAATACCTTTAGAATTAAATATAACATTCTCTTTTCGACAAAGATCTTCCTAAACTAAATCTCCTTCCCCTGCCTCTCCAGCCTTCTTATACCTTACATTTATTCCAATCCTTTGTCCCCCCCCCAACTCCAATATTTTTTCTATATAGTGACACTGGACTCCTTGCTGTTCCTAGCATAAGACATTCCATTTCGTTTTCACTGGCTGTCACTCATGCACGGAATGCTCTCCCTCTTCATTTCCATCTTCTAGTTTCCCTGCTTCCTTCAAGTCCCAGCTAAAAACTTAGGAAGCCTTTCCTAATTCATCATATTTTTGGTGTTTTCCTTCTGTTGGTTATTTCCTAATTATTCAGTGTATAGCTTGTTTGCATATAGTTGCTTGCAGGTTGTCTCTCCCCTTAGATTGTGAACACAGTGCCCATCTTTTACTTTTCTTTGTATCCTCAGCACTTAGAGCAGTGCCTGGCACATAGTGGGTGCTTAATAAATGATTATTGACTGATAAAATAGTTTTCTTTTATCCTCAAAATACTCCTGAGGTATGTATGACAGTTATTATTATCTCAATTTTGCAAAGAAACTAAAATTCAGAGAGTGTAAAAATGCTTATTATTAATATATAATATATTAATATATAATAATATAATATTAATAATATATAATAGTATAATAGTAAACAGCTCATATTTATATAGTTCTTCAAGTTTGCAAAGTACATTCCAAATAACAACTTCTCTGGACTTCTCTACCTCTTCACCAGAGGCCTTCCCACACTTGAGATACTTCTGCCATGAAGTTCCACTGTCCAGATTGAGTATTCCCTTTCCTGGACTATTGCACGTTGAGTCTCCAGACTTTTCTACCTCCTTGCCAGTTATATGCCTGTCTTGGAGATTTCTCTGCTCTGAGACTCTTTCTCCAGACTTCCGATTCCCTCAATTATAATAGATACTCACTTCATCACAGTCTTAGCTCAATCACTGTCTGGATTTCTCCAGCAGTCCATCTCTCTGTTTACCAGATCTTCTTTATGTGTTGCCTTTCTTTAAAACATAAGCTCCTTGAAGGTAGAGACTACTTTGTTTGCTTATATTTGTATACTCAGCACTTAGTACAATGTCTGTCAAAAATGAAGCGCTTAATAAATAATTGATCTATCATATATCTATCTGAATTGGTTTGGATATATAATATCATTGGTTTAAAGAATTCCTGGTGTGTAAACTCCCTCTAATCATGCAATTTGGCAAGTGTTTTGTATCTTGTGGTGTTCAAATTACGAACTAGTGCAACACAATAATGAGATAATTTTAGAGTCATTTGAGTTTTAGAATTTCTTGGGGGAACCGGAAAGTTCAATCACTTTCTCATGGTCAACTGATCAGTATATGTCAAGCAAAATGTGAGCCTAGATCTTTCAGATGCTAAGATCAGCTTTCAGCTTATTGTACCATGTTATCTATCCTTCTGCCTCTATATAAAATACATGCTATATTAATTTGCTCTTGTTTATGTTTTCCTTTTCATGTTTTCCTCAAATTTATATATGTATCAAAGTTTTCTGAAAGGACTTTTTTCTTCCCCTATCAGAATGTCATATAGTCACTTCCAATTTCTAAATTTACTTTCTACGGTTCTGTTGACTGCTGTGTTTCCTTTTAAGATTTTTTTTAAACTGAGATCTAATCTTTTTATCAGAAATACTTGTCATAACATCTATTGCGTTAAAGTCCATTCCTGCCCTGTATGATGATAAGATTATAGTATGCAATTCTAGGGTAGAAGAAATCACTGGCTGCAGTTTCTTATTTGATTTTTTTTAATCATTACTTGGTTTCATATGAAAATCAGGATTATACTGCAGTAAGTGTGTGAGAGCTAGGTCGACTGACTCCCAATTTCCAAATAAACCTCATTTTATTTGTTAATAACTGTTTTATGTTTATTTACATTAGCTTAGCTTTGCTCTAGGGGACATATGACAGCTCATTTAATGCTCTCTTGTTGTCCTACACTATGACTAATAATATGTCAATATGCCATGAACCTGTGATTTCATCTATGTGGGAACTCTCTCCATTCAAACATAATTGTAACTGAAAATTTTAGAAAGTTGTCTGAGGCTTGAAGGAGTTACATGACTTGTTCATGATCACACAGCTGGTATTTGAGATAGAATACAAACCCAGATAGTCCCAACCCCAAAACTGGCCCTCTATCCATTATCAAATATGTGTATGTATGTGTGTGTGTGTGTGTGTGTGTGTGTATATATATATACATATATATACACACACATACATGTATACATGTATATATGTGTATATATGTAAATATATGCACAAATATATAGCATGTCCCAAAAGTCAGTGCAACTTAAAACTTAAATAATTTTACAAATATAAATGCTACAAACTTATAAAATATATTATTTGAAAGTTTGATTATTTATATTTTTCTTATATAATTTTGTGCATTTTGAGTAACACATTTTCAATTTTAACAAGAACAAGGATCCATTATAATTATGCATTGCATTGCAATAGTTTCTGGATGACACTACCAGTGGGTTGGTGAAGAAAGTCTTCTTGCTTAGACACCTCAATCACCTCATATAACTCAATTAGGCTTTTTTTGGTGAGGTCTTGTCAAAGCTGTCATATATGAAGCAAAATCTCATCATTTGCATGATATGAAGGCTAGGATCATAAATGCCATCCTTTTAGTCATTGAGCAGTAGCTAAGGAAAGTTTTTACAAAGTTCAAATATCAACTAGAGTGACATAAAAGAAAATGATGGTTATGCTGAATTTTAATGAGCCATAATATTTTAAAAACTTACATATTAACCTTTCAAATATTATTTTTTTGTTGTAGCATTTATATATCTGAATTTATTAAAGCTTAAAGGTGAGCTAGGACTTTTGAGGTAGTACATCCATAGATATAAATATACATATATATATATATATATATATATATATATATATATATATATGTATATACAGTGGATAGAGTACTGGACCTAGAGTCAAGAAGATTCATTTTCCTGAATTCAAATCTGGCTTCAGATACTTACTAGCTGTGTGAGCCTGCATAAGTCATTCAACCCTGTTTGCCTCACTTTCCTCATCTATAAAATGAGATGGAGACAGAAATGGCAAACCAGTCTCTAATATCTTTGCCAAGAAAACACCAAATGGGATCACAAAGAGTTAGACATGACTGAAAGACTGAACAACAAAAATACACATACATATATTTCTATGAATATGAATGCATTTAAGGTTGAAAAAGTCCATTCTGCACAACAACCCTAAGATTATTCCCATTTCAAAATGAGGAAACTTAAATTCAGATAGTTTATGTGATTTGTCTGGGGACATACAGCTAATAAGCAATAGAGCTAGAATGGAAATTACAGGTCTTTTAACTTATTCCATACCACATAGTTTTGCACCCTGAAAGCAAATTATAACAAAGTTCTTTAAGTAAACAAAATCTCTTAGATAATAATAATTCACACTTCTGTAGCATCCTAATGTTGACAAATGACTATTCATACACATACACATAACACGCACACATACACACACACAGAGAGCCTATAAGAAATAGAGCCCAAATACTATTAGACCCACTTACAGACAAGGAAAGGGAATCTCAAAGAAGTTCAGTAACTGCCAAATGTCATAGAATTATGAAGTGTCACAGCTCAGATTTTACCCCAGGTTTAGCCTGACTCCAGCTCCTATTCAGTTTCTATCATACCATGATATTTCTGTTAGATGGTTTTTAAAATGGAGTCATTGTACAATGAATTCTCATGTTGTTGTTGTTCAGTCATGTCCCACAATCTGTGACATCGTTTGGAGGTTTCTTGGCAAAGAAACTTGAGTGCTTCACCATTTCCTTCACCAGCTCATTTTATAGTTAAGGAAACTGTGGCAAGTGACTTGTCCAGGGTCACAGAGCAACTGTCTGAGGCCAAGTTGAAATCTTGTCAAGTCTTCCTGACCACAGGCCTATCCACTATGCTACCTAGCTGCCCCAGAAGGAATTGTACCTTATAATGAAAAGTACTACAATTCTGATGCTATTTTTGTTGTTTAGTTATTTTCAATCACGTCTGACTCTTCATGACCGCTTTTGGCATTTTCTTGGCAAAGATACTTGAATGACTTGCCATTTCCTCATCCAGCTCATTTTACAAATGAGATAACCGAGACAAACAGGATTAAGTGATTTATCCAGGGTCACACAGCTAGTAAGTGTCTAAGGTCAAATTTGAATTCAGGTCTTCCAGACAACAGGCCTGGTGCTCTATCTGCTGCACCACCTAGCCAACCCTTTTGATGCCATACAACTTGATATATAAAAGACAACGTGAAAGTTTTTTTTTTTACGTTGATTCTGATATTTCTCTAGGATATGAAAAATGCCTTAGTAATGAATTCAATAAACCTTATTTAGGGGCAATAGTACTGGAATAGGAACATTGGCTTAACTCTTGGTCAGTGTCAGGAATGGTTTGTGTTCCATTATAAGACAGCTGTACTTTTACCCATCCAAATGCCTGATGAATTACTCATAAACTTATGTCCTACTTAGATTTCCCTCATTTTGAGTTTACTACTTTTGTACTACACTAGCTTTTAGAAAGGGCTGACTGAATAGGTTGAGAGGATAAAGTAGGGGAGGGGGGATTGGGAGGGTGATTAGTATTTCTCCAAAACTACTTTCATAAACACTTACCATAAAAGGATTTTAAAGATTCAAAATGACAATATGAGCCCTTCTTAATGCATTCTTAAAACCAAAATAAAAAACCTTCAAATATATAGTTAAGTGATACAAAATAATATAAAATAAATAAATCAGATATGTAAAATAGCTGCATTTATCCCTGAGACTGAGCATTTTTTGGATGGGTATACATTTTCTTAGATTTAAGTTTTAACTAGGCTTAAAGGAAAATTTGGAACAAATGATTAATTATCCACATTTATAGTCAACAATGAATTGTTTCTATTACTTGTGCTCAATACAAGTTTGTTTTTCTTAAATGAAGTTTCTAAATTTGGTTCTACCTGTCATTATTCAAACATAAAATGCTCATAATGATATAAAATTTAAAATATACTATATATTTATAGAAATGGAGATGGCAGTATTTTATACATAGAGTCAATTTTATCAACTTCTTAAACACATTTCTATAAACATGTGTGTTTCTAGATTTCCTGTTTTGACTACATTCGCCGGTTAGTTCAGGGAAATAACTTTTTGACTGATGCTACCTTGACCGAGTCTTCTATGGTCATCTGCATAAATGGCCCAAACATGTGATTTAGTGTTGTTGGACATTGTCTTACTCTATTAGATATTACATTAGATTATGATAATAATCTAATATATTTAATAACAATAATTATTCGATATAATTCAAACCACTTTAGAGGGAAAATATAAGGCAGCTTGTTGTATCAGTTAAAAAAACAAAATGAAACAAAACAAAACAAAATTTTAAAAAAAAACACACCATAGCTCTAAAATCTGGGTTGAAATCAAATTCTAGCTTTAACATTTGGTACCTGTGTAACCTTGAGCAAGTTGCTAAGCCTCTCTGAATTTCAGTTTTCATATATGCAAAATGAGAACATTAAATTTTATGATCTGTCATTTCTAAATCTATGAATTTTTTTGTAGACAAACATGGAAAATATGTAAAAATGAAAATTAGCCCATGTAAATATTCTAATCAATCAGTCACTATTTTTTAAGTGCCAGCTGTGTACCAGGCTCTGCAACAACTATAGACATAAAGATTGAAACATCTCACTTCCTCTGTATGGGTATTTCTTTCTATGCATACTATTTAACCTAAAGTATTGAGTAATGGAGTCATACCATTTCAGATGTTATCTGCACGCAGATAGAACAGAAATGTCTTAAGGAAAGGACTGCCCATTTTTTCCTTGTTTTCCCAATAATTATCAAAGTTCTAGACACTAAGCAGGTACTTAATCAGTGCTTGTAGATGGATTGATTGGAAGGTACCTAGGACATCAGCAGAGGAAACTAAGCCTCAGAGAGCTAAGTCCCTTGTCAACAGTTTCACTGTGCCTGGTACCTACTGTTAAGTAGGTGCTTAACCTATGTTTAATGTCTGACTGACCAGCAAGTTAGTGTCATAGACAAAACTAGAACACAGGTGAATGATTTCCATTACAGGACTTTGCCACTATCCCTACCTCCCCCAAATAACCCTAGTTGATGAAATTTTATTTCACTTTTTAAGGTCCCAGGAAAATGTGATACATCAGGCAGATAATCAGCAAATATTACCATTGGTGCTAACTAGAAAAGAGGTGAAGACAGAAAAAAAGTTAGTTAGAGAAGTGTGTATGGGTTAGGCCACAAAGAATAGAGACAGAAAAAAAAAATAATTGGAATAAGCAGGAACTCTAACAGAAAGATTAAAAAGGAGAAGTGAAATGAGAGTACTCAATATATGGTTCCGTTAAACTCTAATGAATGCATGAGGTCACTCAGGACTACAATTGATAAAGGAAAAGATAGTAAGCAAAGGACAGTGAATAGCTTTGGACTAAATAAGGCATTGGTTAGTGCTTTAGGTCCTTTTTTATTAATATGAAACCAGAAATCATAGTATCACTTCTGTTGATTTAGCACCTTTCATTGCTTATTTTAAAGCCCAATTTCCTCATAGAGTTCCAGAGTGCCTATAAATGTCTCTCTGTATATGAGGCTGCCATCTATCAATGATACTACATGGCTTTCGAAATTCAGGAGCTTAGGCAATTTGCTCTGGAATGTTTTTCTTTTCAGAGGAAATTCCAAACTGAAAAGAGAATATGCCATGTATGAGGTTATGCAAATTTTAAACCTAGAATATTTCATGTGCTTGGACATCTAGAAAAATAGCCAAGATATATCAGATGCGGTGAAAAAAAAAACAATTTCTGGATAATTTAGTTCCTGTAACATCTTCCACACAAACCATACATCTCTATTTTTCTGTCTCTTTAAATCATTTGAGATTTGAGCAAATTTATACATTGTTAGTCTTTAGCATTGGGGTGTGTCAATTAAAAAGTATGTGGGACATCCACAGTTGATAGAGTAATGGATTTGGAATCAGGAAGACCTGGGTTCAGATTCTATTTTGAACACTTACTAACTGTGTGACCCTAAACTGGTCCCTTAACCTTTCTAAGGCTCATCTGTAAAATGCAGATTAATAGAAGTGAACTTACAGGGTTGTTGTAAGAGTCAAAGGAGATAATGCGTAGATAAAATACTTTAGAAATATTAAAGCATAATAGAAATACCTGTTTTATTGTTATTATTTTATTAAAGATTAATTGAATCCATTAACCTATCAATTTGAGAACTATATTTTTCACTCCTATCATGCCTTTTCTTAGAAAAAAATAAAAAAGGCCTGGACATTGTATGCAGCATGGTCTACCAATCTGTCTCAGGGTATTAGGCTAATTTTAAGTCATATCTCAAGTCAATAAACTTTTTGTCAAGAATCACAAATATATTTAGTTATAATTTTTCTTTGGCTGAGTATTTTGCTAGTTCAATTCAATGGATATTTATAAATAATTTGCTATGAGTTAAGATGCCATACCAGATAAAACAATGGGCAAGTCGAAGTTCCTACCCTTATTTACAAATAAAAAACAAAAAGATCTCTCCTAAACACAGAATAATAACAAGGGTGGGACAATCAGGCCTACTCCTATGGTGCTAAAATTTAGAGGGTTCTGATAACTTTATAGTCCTTTAGTAGTATAGAAACAAATCAGCTTAATACCTAGTTAGCAATAATAATTAGTCAAAATAAGAAACTATAAGATGTCTCATTTATTTCCTAAATCCTGGTGGCCATCTCTAGATGAGCTCTTTCCTGAATGTCTTCATGTCTTTTATCACAGGTAGGGGACTCCTGGTGTTAAATCCATAGGCTATCTCAGAGTCTTTTCCACTATGGCCATTGAATTTGTCCTTAAAACTTTATTTACAGGTATGTTTTAGGCTGTTTGCCCCAAGCAGTTGACTTACTACTGATTCATCTTTGATGTTAGCCTGAAGATGGAATTGACTATATGTGCAGTGATTGCAGTTTTAAAATCCACACTCAGCAGTAGTACCACCTGCCATAAAACAGTGTTACAATCTGTACTTTTAATCAACCTAAAAACCATGAATCTTATTCCTATTCTCTACTTTGAATAGCTAACTGTTTCTTTGCTTCCTTCCCCATGGAGTTAGCATTTTTTTCCCTGAATTTATCCCATTTGGCTTCATCTTTTGAACCATATCTTGCATTTTTCTCTCCAGCTATATTTGTGACTCCCTACTGCCTTTAAAAAGAAAAAAAAGGCCCTTGCTAACTCCTCCACTCTGACATAGATATAGATATAGATCTTGTATGAAGTAATGTCAGAAAGGAGGAGGAAGCAAAGCCTTTTTTCTTTTTAGACAATAGGCAGTCACTAATTTAACAGGAGGGAAAAATGCAAGTTGTATATATATATATATATATATATATATATATATATATATAATATATATATATTCTCTGATCTCTTTAAGTGAACAGGCCAATGAAAAATCTCCAGTGATCTCTTAACTGTCCCTAATCTGTTGTTAGTAGCTCAATGAATTTTAAATGGTGAGCTATTTGTTTTGTTTCCTTTAGAATCAGAGGTACTTCCATCTGTAACATTAGTAGATGCTTTGATTGTCAGCAATTACAATTAGAAATGCATGTCTAACTTTCTCTACTTTGCTTATCACAAAGAACTTCTTTTAGGCAATGCTACTCTGGAGGTCTCTCTCATTTTAATTTTAATTTTAGGCCTTTCCTGCTATTCTCAGTCTCTCTGTTCTTTTTTCTGTCTCTCTCTGAATCTCTCCCTCTCTCTCTTCCACTTGAATATTTTAATCTGATTTTTTTTCGTTTAAAATAGGTTGTGTCATTGTTGCCTTTTAACACCACAGTCAGTAGTCATTTCCCCTTAACTCACTCATCATTCGTTATTGAACCCTTTCTTGCAACAAAGAAAAAACTTAAAGTCAAGTCATGGTAACCATGTCTAATTGTGTGTATTGAATTCTTTATCTGTAGTTCCTACATATCTACTTATACGAGGTAACTATATGTCAATCAAACAATCAATCAACAATCATTTATTAAATGCCTACTATGTGCCAAGTTTATTCTGTTGCCCTTATCAATTTCTCTGGATAAAGACCACCCTTTATAATTCAACAGATTTGCACTGCTATTAAGCATCTTTATCATTTACATTATTACATTCATTATGTAGTTGGGGCAGTTAGGTGCCACAGCGGATAGAGCACTGGGCCTGGAGTCAGGAAGACTGCTCTTCTTGAATTTATATCTAGCCTCAGACACTTACTAGCTGTGTGACCCTGGGCAAGTCACTTAGACCTGTTTGCCTCAGTTCCCTCATGTTTAGAATGAGCTGGAGAAGGAAATGGCAAACCACTCCAGTATCTTTGCCAACAAAACCTCAAAAATGGGGTCACAAAGCATCTGACACAACTGAACTACAACTCATGTATATTGTTCTTGTTTCTACTTTCTTCACTTTGCCTTACTTCGTGTAGCTCCTCTCATTTCTCTCTGAATTCCTTATATTTGCCATTTCTCAGAGCAAGGTAATATTTCTCCCTTTAGTATATTAATCTTTCTTCCTTTTTTTAAAGGATCTCCTTAAATCTCGACTCCTTTAAAAACTCATACCTAAGAAATACCATGATTATCACTAGTTCATTTCTTAATGTATATTTTTTTCTATAAATCAACAAAATACTCTATTTTTCCTATTTCTATCACTCTCTTTTGCCACAACCTAGACAAACATAGGAGAAGCACATCTAATCCTTTATTCATTCCTATATAGGTGAGCACCCTCCTCTGGATGGAATAGCTAAGGCTATTACTTTATGTGTCAGTGTCTATAATCTAGCCTGGGCACTGGGCACATGATGCTCTGTGACAGTATGGAATCCCAGCACATTAGTGTACATTTCAAGGTGATTACAGCCTTTCCTTTCACAGCAGTCAGCAGGGATTGAGCACAGATGGCTGTTGACTGCCAAGGAGGCCTAACAGGATAGAACATACAGTACAGGATGATAAGCAGGGGAGAATGCACAATGCAGCCATTTCTGCTGCCATCATTGCCCTCAAGAGCGTTTACCAAGCTCCCTACTGAATATGAAAGGGATAATAAAGACCTTATGTGTGCTATAGCCCCATGATGTCTCTTTTACCTACTGAAGTAGACTAGGTTGTAACCAACTATCAATGTATTGTACATTTCTCTCCATTGTGTAGTGATCAAACCGCTTTAATGATGTATGAAAATATTCACCTCCTCTCTGTGTGTCCACAGAGGAGATGTAACATTTTCTCTTGATTAGCTTTTACAACTTGATAGAAGGGGGTTCCTGGAAGAAGTGCTAACAACTTAAAAAACAAACAAACAAACATAGAAATCACTGAATTAAATTAAAAGCATCAAAGTGGATTATAATTTATCAGGCTGCATAATTGGGGTCTAACAATCTCACATCGCTATAAATGTTATAGCGTTCAACTTAAGAGACGTCAAAAGGAGAGAAAAGTATCCTAATTTTCCAAGATTTCATTTTATGCTATCAATATATAGTCCAGATTCTCCAGAACTCAAGCCTGGTTGAAATTGGAAGATCAAGGCATGCTTACACTTTGCCACGAACTTATCACTATACTTTGAGAAAATGGGTAATTAAGTATCCAAACAATATACAATTGTAGGTAACTGGACTCAGGTGGAATCCCCTTTTCCTAAAGTCAATTCATCACTATATGTAGGAATTAAAATGAAGGAAGATTTTTCATCTTGACTTTTGGCAATGTGAAATGTTGACCAAAATGATGAGATTCCTTACTCTGAAAAAAAAAATCATTAAAGAATGTGGCAGGTGTAATCTGAAGTTACAATAATTCAAAAGCTAATATTCTTAATATTTACATGTTGAAGCCTGGTCTCCCCCAAACAGAGAATTCTAAGGCACTGGGCCTTGTCTACCTACAATGCTGACTCAAGATCAATCCCTAGTTCTTCTTTTCACTTCTCTTTGTAACCATTTTGCAAAAATCAGTAAATCATGTGTAACTATAAGGTAATGAGGCTAATTTGTAAAGTTGAATATATGAGATATATGTACAAACAAGCGTTGACCCTTTCAAAGAAGGAAGGTTTTGTGCTTACTCTCATAGTGCCAATTGCCACATAGTATTTATAGCCAAACCATTATCATTTCCTTTAAAGTAATTAGAGTTTTGGAAAGAGTCAAAAAATAATAGAGAAATAAGTGGGGTAAACAACATGGAATATTAAACTAAACAATATAGTTTCTATGCATGTGTAGATTTGATGTGCATTACATATATATGATATACAGATATGTATATTTAACATATATATACACTACAAATCATATATATGAATATATAGAAATCATATATGCTTTGTTTTACATTCCTTGCTCACAAGGCTTCATTAACCAGGTACAAATCATATTACAGAGGCAATGTGCAATCATGAATGGAGAGCTGGTATCAGAGTCTAGGACATAAAGACTGAAGTGCTGCCTCTGCTACCTACTGGCTAGCTGATACTGATTAAATCTCTTCACTTCTGCGAACTATAGCCATCTAAGATTGTAGAGTTGAAAAGAAACTCAGCAGTCATATAATCTCACCTATAGAACTTCAAGAGAAACTTGAAATTATGTCACACAGCACTACATTCTCTTTAGCTTTCAGAGTCTTATAACAATTAAATGAGTGACTTTGATCACTGATCAATTGATCTGTGATCTCATCAATTTGGGTATTATTTATAGGAATGTAGATAGCAACCAATCAATACCTTTTCATTCTGTGCACTTTGTCCATATCTTCCCATTAATCTTCCCCAAGAAGTCTATCTGATATTTTGAGCTGAGGGTAGGGGAGAGGGCAGAGCTGAGCCCGAGGGAGGATTCTTTTAGATCTCTTGGCAGTGCTTGAGAACCAACAGAGCATGCTTACTCTTCATTTGACCCTACTACACTATGTGAGTTGTTACAGAATAGCGTTTGCAAACCCCCACCCACCATCCCATTCCTTCAAAGAAGTGGGAAAGTAGTGATATAAGTCACTAGTTAGTAATAGTTTCACGGCAACATTTTTGGCAAGGATGAAGTCTGGAATTTCTCTCCAACCTCCCTCCCAGGTTTGGTGTCTTCCTTTCTTTCAGATAACTAAGAACCAATTCTTCCATACGCTCAAAACTGTGATGTATACTCCGCATATCCTCGATCTAGCTCAGTTCTCTTGTCACTTTTGATTTCTTTAGTGCTGTCTCTAATTCTTTTTGCCACACACTGGGTAATGTGGTGTTGAATTCAAAGCTTGTGACTCCACTGTTAACAGTGAAAAAGAAAAAAAAGTTTTTTTTCTTTTTTAATTAAAATTTTTGACAGATCTTTTCATTTTTGTTTTTCACCTGAATGTTGTCATCCTTTCAGTTTCATCTTTAAATGCACTGGGGATGATTTTATTTAGCTGAGTCTCGGGCCAAGAGTTCCAAAAACTTATTTTTTCCCTTAATTTGTCCACCCTGTTTTTTAAATGAAGTAATACTGCTTTTACTCTATCCCCCTCTGTTAAGATATTTACAAATTAGCTTGCATTCTAAACTTGCCTTACCCTTAAGTGACATAGCTTTGTGTTTGCCCAGAAAATCTGACATTTGCTAAAGGAATTTTTAGGCCCTTTTGGTCTCCTTGTTTTTCCAAATGATTTACATCAGTTTACTTTTTTTTTAATAATGTTTGTAGTCTGTGTCCATTTATTTTGTATTCATTTCCTTTTTTTTTTTTTAACACAAATAGTTTATTTAAGTAGGTCAGAATGGTGTTGACCCAACTGCATGTCGCTATTCTTTTCTTCTAATTTGGCATGAATTTTTATCTTTAACACATTCTTTGTCTACACATGTCAGATGTGTAGAATTGCCTTGGATTAAAATATCAATTTCACTTTTCGGGTTTTTATTTGATGCTTGCTCTGTTAGGTGCCTCTTAAAGTTCTTCTTGAAATAAACAAACAAAAAAAAAGATTCATTGCTATTTAGGCATAAAAATTCTGTATAGTTCATAAACCTTTCACTGCTTGCATTATATTTAACCTGAACTATATTTTCCAACATCTTTTTTCTACATGCTATCCTATGTCCATTTTTGTACTTTTTGTTGTTATTCAGTGATCTCAATCCTGTTCAACTCTTTGTGACCCCATTTGGGGTTTTCTTGGTTAAAAAAAAAACACCACAAACTGGAGTGGTTTTTCCTTCTCCAGCTCATTTTATTTGATTTATTTTTTTTATTTTTTAGGAAGACTCAACATTTATTAAGCACTTTTGCTGTGAAAGGCATGGTACTGGCACCGGGCTGAGATACAAAGATTGACACAGACATTCTGCCCTCAAGAGGGCTTACTGCCTAATATGGGTTTATGTAATACAAAAAATGATGTAAAGTAAAGCAGCAATGACCTCCATTCTTTGTTGTTCCAAGTCTTGACCAGCTGTCATTCCCATCCACCCCTACACATAATATCAGCTTTCAATTAACAGGCCATCCCTTTAATGATCGGAATAGTTCAATCACTATTAATTAGTTCTCCATATTAACTCAAGCCAAATAGATATGGGAAGTCATTTGATTAATATTTTGAAAACAAGGTACAAATGAGTTTTCAATTAATAGTCCATCCCTTTAGTGACCAGGCAATCCAATCAATAGTTCTCCACAAAGTGAGATTCCCTAACAAGCTAACAACTCAAATAGATATGGGAAGCCACTTCATTAATGTGTTGAAAACACTGCAATCCCTGAAGGTGATGAATTGGATTTGTTGAAAGCCTATAAAAGAGGGGCTATCTAGGGGCAGCTAGGTGGTGCAGTAGATAGAGCACTGGCCCTGAAGTCAGGAGGACCTGAGTTCAAATCTAGCCTCAG